>NC_086349.1:21874246-22054246 GCF_036324505.1 Eleginops maclovinus | reverse complement strand
AACGTTTTGTTTTTTTCTGTGACTTCAAATTTTGTTCACAGATACGTGGATATTTTATACAAGTGTAAAAGTGTGCACAAAAACTCTTTTTTTGCAAGTTCTCACATTGTACTCTACAGGTGCTCATATCAGATTTTACAAGCTCTAGCATTTTTGCAACATATCTACCTTCATAATTTATCCCATGTCAGTCAATGTTAAAGAGAGTTAAAGGATGCATTTCAAACGTGTCTCTCTGTTTCTCAGGTGCTTTCAGTAAACCAGCTCCAGAGTGTAACGTTGTGATGCTGATAGAGATTAGAGTCTTGTTCCTCTGGTTTCAGCTGTGGGAAAAGAAGTGCATGTACAAAGACAAAAAAACAGTTTTAAATATTCTGGCTGAATGCCATAAAAATAGGAACCTTCCGGATAGGAACCTTTTGGTTAGCAGATTTGATCTGTAAGGCTTGGAATTCCACTCAAAATATTCTGTTTATGATCAAGCATTAACAGATCCTGTAATTATGTGATGAAATGAAATGTTTTACTTGTGCAACTTTATATCACATTCTCAGAAACCTGTTCTTTAACAGCAACAAATGACTATATGGCAATGTGATGCAGATACTTAACCCACATCCTTTTATACATGTTGCTGTTAAAACAATGCTTTTATATTTGTAAAAACCTAGATGGCTTTACATCAATTGAACTTTGAGATAGTTACTTGAGATTACTGATATATTGAATTGACCTGCAATAAGATAACCACTTTGTTTTAAAAGATTGACAGAATATCAAGCTTTTTGCTATATGTCAGAAGTGATTGCTGTTTTATTCTTAACAGTTGATTTGAGGGACATACTTTAACCTTTTCTTGCTCATTTAACAGTATGGTATGGATAGAAGAACGCAGGGTCAGTCAGTGCAGCGGATGAACTCTTTACTACTTACTCCAGGTAGTTAGTGGTGGGATGTGAGGATGCAGGAGTCAGAAGTGGACTTCACAACTTGACATCCTGCCTCACAGTGGGAACAGGAGAAAGGTCTTCCACACAGTTACAACTATGCATTAAAAAAGGTTTCTTTATGTTCATTTCTCAGGGAGGTTTGTGCCCTTGCTTCAACTCAAAGTTATGCTATACTGCTGTGCTGCTGCTGCTAATACTCTAGCTTGTAGAACATGCCCAGACACATTATTCTTTTTACCGCAGGGCAAAAACGAGTCCCATTGACCCTGTGGCCTCTGATGAACTTCAACAGGAGATGCATGACTCTCTTGAATCTCACAAACACCTGGATAGTCATCTTTAGCAACCTTTATCTTTTTTTAAGCAAAACCTGTAAGAAAAGCAACTCACCAAGGCCCCTCTTTCAGGTACAAAGAATTATATATTTGAGTAATTGTGCTGATGATACAAACACACACATTAAAGCATCAGGTTCACTCACATCTTAAATGTATATGCTGTGTGTTCTCAGTTTGGGGGCATGACAAATACACTCACACAAAAAAAAGTTTGGCAGCTGTGAGCTATTATAGTTAGATCCCATAAACTCCCCGTCCCTCCTTTAGGTTTAACGGTAAGACACACACTCACACAGAGACACACATACACACCTCAGGCCTCTCCTTTATCTTCAAACTCTTTTTTCAAAAACAGAATCTTTCTTTGGAAAGCTGCTGGTTAATCCCCACTGGGGAAACACAGACACACAAATTAAAAAGAACATGTGCTCCTTATTTTAACTTGTGACACAATTTTAATGAATACATGTTTAGACGATTTGACTAACTCAGATGAAAGTGATCAGAGATTTATATTCGCAGAAATACAGAAGATATTAGATATGTATCCAGGCCAGTGCCAAATGCTTGGTAAATGTTGGCTATGGCAGGTAAAGGTGGCAGATTACTTACCCCAAATAAAAAAAAGAATAAGACATATCATTTTTGTAACGCAGGTCCTTTAATAGTCAGGGTTACATGATATTTCCATATTTCTTTTTTTGGTAGGTTAAGTTTTTACTAAAGTGTTTTTCATAGATTTCAGAAGTGGCAGACAAAGAAACTGAGTGCTTAGTAAACCTTTGTAGTGAACAGTGACAATTTAGCAATTCATTTTTTTCTTCTATTTATCTCTGTGTTATGTGTGCACCATTTTACCCAAAAGCAAATTCCTTTCATTTGAGAATTCTGGCATGTGAGAAATGACTTCATTTATACGTTGGTTGTATCACCCTTTTTTTGGCGAGGTAACAATAGGAGAGAAGCTGCTGACAGAAACAACTGTGAAGAGAAGATCACAGATATGTTACCTGGATGTCAGTGTAATTTATGTCGAACACCAACAAAGACTATAATAAATTGGCAGTCATCTACAAATAGTGTGAGTTGTAACATCCATGGATCACAAACTGTCAGAAGACAAACAGCTGAGGGAGGTTTTTAAAGGTGATATTGGTGTTATTGTCTTTTCTTCGTTAAAAACAAAACACTTCCTGAAGGTCCTTAACAATGAAATCATTCAAATAGAAGTACATTAGGAGCGTAGTTGAAGCGCCCAAGCCGAAAGCTTGTTTTTGATGTAAAACTCCACATGATTTGACACATTTGATGACTTCCTCCAGTGATTTATTGCTCTCACAAATTGCTGGCTTTTTTTCAGCAGTTTACTTTCTTTGACTGGTATAACCTGTCTTTGTTAGCTGCAGTGCCACAGTGCAGCCAGACAGTCTGTGCTTTGCTCAAGGGCACATTAAAAGAGTTACTAATCTGACGTGGGAAGATTCAGGTATCGATTTAGGTCACAGTCATTGAGAACCAGACAAAAACATTCCCATACAGCCATGATAGCATTTGGAGGTTAACCGTTAGACATATGGTATATAAAGGTAAAACTGACAGTGTAAAGGTGAAGTGTGATTAGAAGCTTAACATTTCAATAGTCTTGTTGGTGCAGCACCAAATACTGAAAATATGTTTAACAACTTTAACGCGATAGTATCATAACAGGTCAAATAAAATAAAAAATCGACATGACCTCGTTCATCTTTTGAGACAGTGCAAAAACATCTTCAGATTAGTGAAACATTATCATGAACTATTTAACTTTAATCTGTGTGAACTGAAATTTACACCAGTTTATGTCCAGTGTGAACTTGCATTAATGTATTATTAGCCCACAAAGTGATAAAACATCTCGAAAAATGTCATGAGACAAGTGCAGAACCGTAACACAGCGAGTCATCTTTAGTCTCAGATACAATGAATGATATTACCAGAGTTTGATTGTTTCTGGGGGGTTTAAACACACATTCAATTACAAAACATACAAACTAATTGAGGGAAACACAAGAAATCTTTGCACTTTTCTTGTGTGGATGAGAACAAGTCGTAACATGTCGAGTGCCTCCATGAGAGGAAGGAGTAGCAGCATGAACAGAGAGAAAGAAAAAAAAAGGAGGAGGAGGAGGAGGAGGAGGAGGAGGAGGAGGAGGAGCTGAATAAATGTGAATTCAAAGAAAATAATTAGATCACAGGAGGTAATCCCTGAGAGAGGAACCAGGAGTTTCTTGTGCTTAAAAGCTTCAGGAGTCGTGAAAGTAATAGAGATATTTGAGGGGTGGGAAAGTGGCAGTACACAGTGTAGGTTTGTGTTGCAGAGGAGTCCAACTTTCATCATCAATCTATCTTACCCAAACCCCATGACAAGGAATGGCAAAGTTTTAACATGTATATTATTCATTTGCATATACAATAGCTTTCTTGCAAGCTAAAGTTGGTATTAATGTGAGAAAAACAGGGGTATTAAAAAGTGCACTACATACAGTGCTCATCTCTGCCAGGGTGAAGAGTTAAATATCTTTGAATTGTCCCGCCCAGCTCCTTTAAATTAAATATGGTGATTTAAGGTAACAGGGATTTGTTCATATCCCATTATGCCTCATTTCAGTGGGCTACATAGTTAAACTTTTCTATGAATGTCAGTTTTTGAGCAACAGATAAGGCCTATTTATCACCAAAACCATGAGAGGTCCTTAACCATACAGTCCTAAAACTGCAAAAAAATATTGGGCAGAGGGGCCGAGCAGGTCATGAGATTAGCTCTGGACCGACAGAACAACTCACATGATCCCCTTTAGGCAAAATAACACATTTGGTGTCTGAATTATACGGTTTGTATCTCTGTTAAAAATACATTATTAAAGAACAGAAGAAAAAAAGTATCAGAAGAAAAGTTGATTTCAAACGTCTGGACGGTACCGTGTAATAATTCAATTGGTTTAGATTAGATAAGAGCAGTTGTTGAGGATCTTTTTGCAGATGAAACCGTTAGGACGTGTCGGACTGAATCCAACACTCCCATGAAGTGAGATTTTATGAAAAATGATAATCACTTTTTAATGGAGGCAAATTATCAATATATTTCCAATACTAAACACCTGATGAAAGTATCTATGGCAGGATGATTAATACAAGACAACTCCGGGGGAAACCCTTCGTGAAGTGTCATGCACAAGATATCATGTTTTGACAAGGGCTTTGGCGGTCTGACATACATTGAGCTTTGAATTAAAACTCTCCAGGCTGTTAGAGACAAACTGCATGTGGTATCCTCTCCACAATTTCATTTTGTATGAATAACGTCTCGAAAAGGACATATAATAAGAGAGAATTTTAATTCAACTGTCAACATTTCAGCAAATGTCTGACAGAAATACATTGAGATATAAATGAATTGCTTCCTTTATATAAACTACTTTGATTGAATATCTCTAGCTAATATTATAATAACTGCTTATATTCATTCAATATTCTGTAAAATGGCTTGTTTGATCTCAATGCAATGTTGTAATATTATCGTAAATAAGGGGGGAAGGGAAAAGAAATTGAAACTCAGTTGCAAGTTTACTAGAGACACCTATAACATGCCGTGTAAAAGTCCATCATAAAACCCTAACTGTAAGGTAAACCTGGTGGTTTCACTTTTGCAATGTACTGACAGGTGTTTCTATTATTTTGTCCCCCCCCATTTCGATCTGTGAGAGGAGATTAAATAACAGAAAGACTTTATAACTTGATGATTAGATTTTATTGAATGTCTGCTTAAGTTTTATAGTTCCTCATAAACTGACACTGTGTGCATAACAACCAATTTATTTTTCCACAGAACTTCACTTGTCAGTTCACAGCCTAATTATCCCGACTTTTAATGGCTTACAGCAGCTCTGGTCAGTGCCATATGACTGAGGCCGCCACTGTCACCTCTATTAACCAGGGTTTTTATGCCTTTTTGGGATTTCCCTATCATGTAGTGTTATATCCGTTTTTGTGCATGTAAATGGTCTGCAAAGGCTAAAATCCCAAGGTTCCCTCTCTCCCGGATATCTGCCTCCAGGTCAAAAGTGTGCGGTAATTATTGCTATGAAGCCTTTCACCACCACTTAATTTCAGTGGTGGGATGTAACCGAGTTTGTTTATTTTTTATTACTTACATCCCAGAGGTGAATACTGTTCTTTTTTACTCCACTGTCTGACAGCTGTAGTCAAAACAATGCGTTGGTTAGGATTTTGGTAGTAAACTGAAGGACGCGATTTTACTTCTTGTACTTTAAGTTTGTATGGTATTGGTGCTTTTGCTTGACTACAATATATGGCCTCTTCCACCACAGCTGATTTTATCTACCTTCCATCTTTAAGTGCTGCTCATAAACATTCTGTTTTATTTATTTTTAACAGAACAAGATGAAACAACAGCAGGGCCCAACGGCTGGTGGTAAGGTAAGGTTGGATTCACTTTTGTTTTCTTTTCAACAGGTTGTTTTGGAGGATAGAGATGCAAAAAAACTTCCCCAAAGGGCTCGCTCCGCTTCAAGGAGAATGATCGATGGACGACAGAGTTCCCTGTCACAAAATAAAACAATTACTCCTGCTAACTGCATGACAAGAAACCGAATAAAAGGAGAAAGAACACTTCAGAGTGCGTGTTTCTATTTTTTTATTTTAAGATTATTTCATTACAAATGTCTGTCAGTAAATCAATTGTAATTGTGTGACTAGCTTCAGTCATTTTGCCACACAAAGACACAAAACATGACGTGGTACATTCCACACTCACTGCCCTGCAGCTATATGCACGCACGCGCACGCGCACGCGCACGCACACACACACACACACACACACACACACACACACACACACACACTCACACTCACACTCAGCTGAAACACTCCATGCTGGCCTTGGCTCTCTCCATCTCGTGTAGAAAGTTGTAAAACTGTGGGAGTGTCAACTCTGGAAGAAATGGGGGGGGGGGGGGGGGCATAACAAATACGTTTTAAATATATTTATTTGTTTCTTGACGGCTTTAATCAAATTGTTCTGGTTTCAGAATTGAATAAATAATGAAGTGCTGTGAATAAGCAGGAAAGCTGAGTAGTTATGGAGGAATCCATCTGTTTTGAGAAGTGGGGTAATTGGAGCTGGGACTGACATCACAAATAAAGAATTTTCAGAAAACCAATAGCAGTTGCTAACAAACAAATTAAATGTAATGATAGTTTCTATTTGGACATCTTCAGTGAAAAAAAGTACACGACTTGGACGACTTTATTTGAGGAATAGAACTTGAATGTCAGCCTTCTCACATTCATGGAAACCTGACAGCTCTAATTTATAACAGGACACATAGACTTCCAGTGATAAACATCTACTACTATCAGTAAAAACAGCCACATTACAAAGTAAGCTCTTGCAGGAGAGAAAGATTTATTGTGTGTCTAACACTATCAATGAGTCACATAAACTGTACATTAGTGTTGCCTATAAATACCTTTCTACCAAGCAACACATCAGCACATGTTTGAATGTCAGTACCATGAAAAGACTGCCAGTCTGATTTTTTTCAAAGATATTTGAATAACTTTGTGTTCACCTGATATCTCCTCCCCTCAGTATACGAGTACTCACTTGTAACATAGACCCAAAAACTTGCCATAGATTTGCTTTATTTCCTAATAATATATTGATTGAAGTGTTTTGACTTATCAGGCCCCAGATATTGTGGTATGCAGGAATGCAATAAATTATGTCGGTGCTGTTTGTGTCGGTATCGCTCACCCATGTAGACGTTCTCAGTGGAATTCCCCTTTCTGACCACCAGCTTCAACTGCAAGAGGAAAACAACTGTGTTCCACATAACTGAACCAACAGGTCCCTAACTCTGTGTGTGTGTGTGTGTGTGTGTGTGTGTGTGTGTGTGTGTGTGTGTGTGTGTGTGTGTGTGTGTGTGTGTGTGTGTGTGTGTGTGTGTGTGTGTGTGTGTGTGTGTGTGTGTATACAGGGCTTTTATACCTGTAGAAAGATGTTGCCCACTTTTTGTACTTCACTGGTGCCGACAGTCACTGTGGGATTCAGGAAAAACAAATCGTAAAAATAAACAATTAAATCTGTCATATGAGAACTATAACTTTCTCCTTTCTTGAAAGATTGCATTACAGTTAGTAAGAGATATATGTCTGTACCATTTTGACTTTCAAAGAGAGTAAAAATAATCATATATTTCTCACTCTCGCTGTTTGAAAATGTGTTTTAAATACAACTTGCAATCATTAAGTCAGTTCATGGATTTTGATGTTTTTTGCTGTATTTTTTAGAGATCAGAATAAAATGTGCAAAACCTAAAAAACTTCACTTTTTTTTGCATAGATCATACATATGAAGGTCCGAGTTATATTCTCTACTTTGAGTGTGAAAGGCAGAAAAACAAATGAAACTTCTGAGACGGTCCATTCGAACAGCAACATGTCAAACAAGGGGGTGGCCATATTGTTCTCCAGGCGAGTGGAGTCTCAGACGTGCAGAGACAGAGTCTGTTTGCCCGGCTGGAGCTTTTAGCATGTCAATAACAACGCAACAGAGTATACTACACAGGAGTGCTGCACCGTACAGGCACTCCCCGCCCACCCCCCACCCGATCAGCTCGACAAAAGCTCTGCACAAAGCTAATGAGTCCTCTGCTCAGTGTATTAGCATGTCTATTACCTGCAAGTCTTAAGAAGTCATTAGGTTGTATGAATAAACAATGAGGCCTGATAGAGACCCATCGGCTGCACACATGTGGGGTGTTTAAATGAGCCAGAACAAAGCAGATTAAAAGCTATGCTAACAGAGAGAGTCTCTGTGTTCATGAATATTTACCATCAGTTTGAGATAACAGACAACCCCAGTGTGCTCAGAGATAGATTTAAAGTGGAAGTATATTTTGGTGAGAGGTGAATTTGATATGATATCAGCTTTTCGGTTCTTCTTACCCCCGAACTTCCACTCCATGTCCACCAGCTGGTTGACCATCAGAGTCTGTCCCACAGCAAGTCTGCACAGCACTGCAGAGTGATCCCGCCACTGCAAAACACAGAGAAGAACTGTGCTCCTTAAATGATAACTGGTTTACAAGAAGGCATTTTATGTGACTTTAAAAGCACAGAAGGCTTAAATTAATGAGACCTGTCCCCTTAGTTTCCTTGCTTAGTTTTTGTTCAATTCTATGGAATCATGAGTATGTTGATTGATAATATTTAAAGCAGATGTAATTGCAGGATTCTTGCTTTTCTGAGTCTGTATCGTCATTGTACGTAAAATGGACACTCAATATTGAGCCAAGAAAGCCTAACGCTGCTGTTTGACATAAAAACATGTCTCTCCTCGGGCATTGATTAATTCCTACCATTGGAAATAGGGAAAATATGAAATTGCCAAACGTTTTTACTACTTACTTTTCTCAACCATCTCTTTTTGTTGACACTTGATGCCAGGCATTCACACTATCCACATCATAGACAACCTAACCACATGATTTACTACACCTACATGATGTGCACAGGGTATTTATTAAGCAATTCATAATTTCCCAAAATATTTTTTCATGGATAAAGCAGACAATAAAAGGAAAACACTTTTTAAGCAGTGAGGTAATGGGGGCAATCCAAAAAAAGCATGTTTCTTATATGATATATTTCTTTGACCAAATAATAATGCAATCTTAATGTAATATGTTTCACTTCCGTTCACTGAGCTGCCTATAAAGCTTTAGCAGTACCCCTGAAACCTCTATTCTATCATATTTACTGGATCATCATCAGTTTAGAAATGCTAAACTAAAGTGGACTTTTCCCCAATTTATACATTTTTATAGGGGGCTGGAACACCCCTGAATCTTCATATTGATGTCTTCAAATATTAGTGAATGTTACCTGTTGTGAAAAGTGAGCCGCCTTGTCCGCGTTTAGCCCTGAGGAATCAGATAAACAGTTTTGGTCTCACATTTAGAATATTCACAATAACAGGTAGAAAACACTGTGGCAATCCGGTTCTACCTTCGTAACATAACATGCTGTCAAAAGAAGAAAATATCCAACAGCTACACTTAACCCCAGTTATAAATTGACCTTGTGAAGAAAGATTTGGATGTATACCTAATGACACCAGGTCTTCTTTGATCTGCTCGGCTGTCAGGCTTTTCTTCATGGCGCCTGAGGAGAGAACAGACAGAATCACTGAGACAAAAAACTCCTGGAAGTGGCAGCTCCTCTGTCACTTTAGTTTAAACTTCATTATTATCAAGTTGAGAGTCGTGGGACATTTCTAAACGGGTGTATTCATGACTGTATCACCCTAAAAAAGAAAGACGTTAGGTAGAAGAAGGGTTGCATGATACGTCTCTTAGTTTTAACTTCTAAAAGAAAAGGAAAACTTATACACTATTAAAATACAAGGTGACAATATGTGATATTATAATAAGGCGTCTACGAAGTAATCTAAAAGATCAACTCAAAGTTGTAAGAGATCCTCTTTTAAGCAGGATCAACCATGATGCCTAAAAGACTATGAAGCATTGAAAGAATAGTTCCACACTTTGGAAATATGCTTGATGTGTTTCCTTGTTGTTGAATATGAAGATGATGGGTTATCTTAAGATTTTATGTCCCCAAGTAGAGAGTGGTATCGACTTTGTGATCATCAAAGAAAAAAAAGCAATAAATGTATTCCACAAAATGTTGCTATATTCTATTCTATTTCTTTAATGATTATGTGTTTAAGGACAGAGCAGTAAGCTCAATTTATAAAGCTCACTAACTTAAATGCCGTCTACTCTTCAACTCTCCTAAACCTAAGAGGTTCTCTGGGGAATAACACAATGTATTCTGGGTAATGTAGGAAATTCCTAACTGAAGTAGATAAGCCCAGCAGAGGGACATCGACAACAAAATTCCCACCACATTATCTCAGAGTAACACCTGTGGATAACTAGATTTATTATGTTTGTCTGGCTGTGTGTGTGTGTGTGTGTGTGTGTGTGTGTGTGTGTGTGTGTGTGTGTGTGTGTGTGTGTGTGTGTGTGTGTGTGTGTGCGTGTGTGTTTCCCACCCTGTGGTACCAGGAGGACGCTCTTCATCAGGTTCTTGAGAGGACCAGCACTCATCCCATGTTGCCCTGCAAACTCACCAAGCTGCTGCATGAACCTCTCTGTCTACACACACAAAAACACACGCACACACAAAAATGCACGCACACACACACACACACACACACACACACACACACACACACACACACACACACACACACACACACACACATTGAAGCAAAGAAATGCATGCATTAATTTGCACACATACACCATGGGACAGGCAATGCTCTGCTTTGGTTCAGTTATCAAGGCTAATCACAGAGTCCAAAGTCCCATTAACATCAGTGTGTGTGTGTGTGTGTGTGTGTGTGTGTGTGTGTGTGTGTGTGTGTGTGTGTGTGTGTGTGTACAAGCTCACCTCTTTAGGCTCTAGCAGAAACTGGAACAGAATTTCAATCAGACGAAGAAATTGCTGCATAGAAAGTAAACATAAACGTCTTTGAACATTTCTGAAAACATTCTTGACGTTTTACTGCCTCTTCATATGAAACATTCTGAGTTTTAGCAACAATTCATTTGTAAAGCTCACTACCATAAATGTCGTTTAGAACTGGGAATTTCACAGTCCCTGCCTTAAAACAACATTTATTTGCAAGCAAATACTTTTTGTATCTATATTCACGACTTTTAAGTATCTATTGTAGATAGATTTATATCAGGCCATTGTATTTATTGATAAGGCGCTTGCATTATAATGCTGTTATATCATCATAATATCAATGGCATAAAGTGGTATTCTTAAAACTACATTACCATTTTAAATCCCAGATATTTGAATCCCCTAAAGATTAGCATCAGTTTTGGTCTGTATTCTTTTCTTTAGCTTTAATGAAAAAATAAAGTTAATGGTTGAGTTTGTATGCAAAAGGGGATCAAAGTTATTAAGTAGATTTACATATATAATTTGGGCCATTTAAATGAGACTTTGTTCATAATGGTATCTTTTATCCAAGTGAGATTTGCATACAGGACTTAAGTGTAGGAGAATATCTCTACGCTGTAATATAAGTAACTGTATTTAAGTAAAAGATTTCTTCCACCGTTCAGTCTGCTGTCACATGATGCATGTGAGCTGTCAGCTGGTGTAGATAAGGAGGTAAATTCCCGCAAACCTTTGCACGAAACAATGCAATTCACCTGTATAGCGTCAGAATCTGACACCTATAGTCGCCCATATGCTCGACAGACACCCAACCCTAAAACATGAGTATAGCTCAAGAATGCAGCTCAGTTATAACGTTGACTAAATTGGCGCTGTTTGGTGTCTCCGGTTGTAAAACATTGTGGTGTATTTACCTGCTCGTTGAGTTTGTTCAAGTTCTGAAAGTCGGTGCAGACAGAGTCCGGTAAAACCTCTTTCGTGAAGTTAAACTGCATGTTTTTATCTGAAAAAACCCAAAACCGTCAAAGCTGCTCTGTTAGGGACTCCACTTCCGGGTTCTTCAGCGCGCATGCGTGGAAAGCAGAGCGCTGCAGATCCTTCATCATTAAAGTGTGTTAGTATCACTGAAATACACTTAATGTAAGAAAAGAGGAAAATTACTCATTGTGCAGTTAAATGTTCCCTGTCAGTGTTTAAATATTATTTATGATTTATTTAGTTAATATTAATTTTATTCATGTATGTTGCATTTTACTGCTGTAGATGAATGGAGGGATTATAATACAGTAGGCCCCTGGGTACAGGCATGCAAAAGACAACACTATCTTTCCTACATAGGAGCAAAATACAAATACAGACTTGTGATGCTTTTTTTGCATTTCTTGGAAATTATGTGCATCTTTTTGTGGTTTCATGGGTGTATCCAATTTGTTTTGCATCTCTGTGTGAATGTGTAGCTTCTTAGTGTTTTTGTGTTACTTTACGGTTGTTTTTGTCTCTGTTGTCACTTTGTATCATTGTGTAGTCATTCTATGTCTCTTTATGGTCTATTTACCTCTCTTTGCAGGTGACTTACTTGCTCTTGTTGTCCTTCTTCTTGGTTGTTATAGTGGGGCAGATAACAGCATTTTTTCATAAGAATCGTTCAAATGTGGGTACAAGCGCCAAAATTGGCTCAATTACTCTATGGGTATTGCTCTTCCAATAAAGAACGTTAGCCACCGCGAAAAACCCTCATGTCGGCTGCAGCGGCCATTTTGTTTCCGCCATTATCAAAATATGCGTTTTCCATGATATCTTGTGAAAAAAACATCAGAGCACATATAGGATGATGTCTACCCCTATGTTTTGATGGTCAAGGATTACAATGATACCATAGAAAACATAATTGAATGCTTTGTGACATCCACGGCTGCCATTTTGTCTTCCGCCATAACTGAATTCTGTATTTTGCGTTATATCTCTTCAGCCAAACACAATAGATGAAAAGTGGTCTTGTCTACCCCTATGTTTTTATGGTCAAGGATTACAATGAAACCATACACTTTATAAATCTAAAGATAAGTCTCATTGTGAGGTATAATGCTGCATTTCGACTGCTTTTCGTTGTCTCTGTACCTGTACTCTGTGCAATGACAATAAAGTTGAATCTAATCTAATCTAATAATACTGTGGAATGGAAATCATAATATGAATATTATGAATATAGACATTGTAGCATTCCTGAACCCAGGCCAGGTACCTGTTCTTGCTGCTGACCAACCAATCTATGCAGTAGCCAAGCAGGTGCAGTGGCACTGGCCTGAGAAGTATGGTGAAGACAATTTTGTCATCATGTTCGGTGGTCTGCACATAGAGATGGCAGCACTGAAATCAATTGGAACTTTACTTCAGGACAGTGGTTGGACAGGGGCTCTGGTGGAGGCAGGGATTGCATCTCCTGGTACAGCTGAATCATTTCTGACAGCCTCAAGCATCACTAAAACACGGCAAATGCACCAAATTACAGCATGCAGCCTGTACAAGCTCCTGAAGGCAGCTTATCATAACCACAATGAAGAGATGCTTGACTTTGAAGCTTGGTGTGAGAAACGGAAACAACAAAGCCCCCAATTTGAATTCTGGCATTTGGTCTTGTCAATGGAACTTGTAATTCTCCTGCTGATCCGGTCATTCAGGGAGGCCAACTTCAGCCTGTATTGTCAGTCTCTGGCAGAGCTAATACCATATTTTTTTGCCAACAACAACGTAAATTATGCACGATGGCTTCCTATCCACCTCAGAGACATGGTGACTCTCAAACATAGGCACCCTGAGATAGCACAGGAGTTTCAGAGTGGAAAATTTGTTGTGCACAAATCAGCCAGAGACTTCTCAGCAATTGCTATGGACCAAGCCCATGAACAGGCCAATGCTGTCATCAAGTCAAGTGGGGGAGCCATAGGTATCACTGAAGATCCATCAGCACTGAGGAGGTGGATGATAGCTGGACCTGAGGTCAGCCGCTTGGTTCTTCAATATGAAGCATCATCCAGTGCCAGGGAGGGTGCAAAGCACACCAGTCACCACGAACAGACGGCAAATGCTAAAATATCATTCCTTGATAGAGTCAAGAAGCTAACCAGTGTCCTGGAAGATCTGGGAAATCCTTTTGCTGAGGAGAGCCATGATCTGTTCTCACTTGACACAAAGGATATTGCAAACCCAAGTGTCGCCATGTTTATTCATACTCACTTTGAGGGAGGTAGCGCCCGTTTCCAAGAGTTCATGAAAGGATTAGAGGAAAAAGATCCCAAGATTTATGAGCCCATCAAGAAGAACTACACCAACTTCTTCCATCATGGCTCACCCTCAGTCCATTTTTCAAAAGAGAAAGTGCTGAAGGAGGACTGTCAGCTTTTCTCCAAGCTTTTCATCTCTTGTCAGAGCAGAGAATGTGACCTCAAAGAGTTTTTCAAACATGAGAATCAGCCATTCCCTGCTGCCTTGAGTGATGGTGGGAGGCTTCACACTGCTCAAAAAGCTCAGTTGGCAGCCATACTTGAGTCTCTTGTCCCAATCTATGACACCGAACCAGAAGTGGAAACCTGTATTATTGATGGCTCAGCTCTTATCAACAGTTTGCCCCCACGGAGCTCAAAGACATTTGGCGACTATGCTTCATTTGAGTTTCTCCCAAAACTTGAGGGATACTCTGTGAAATACAAAAGAACAGACATAGTCTTTGACATCTACCGGCAATCAAGTTTGAAAGCAGAGACCAGGTCTAAGAGAGGACATGGAGCCAGAAGGAAAGTGACCTGCAATGGCAAAATACCAACTAACTGGCGGAATTTTCTCAGAAATGATGACAACAAAACTGAGCTGTTCCACTTCCTTGCTGACAAGGTTGCACAAACATTTTCACCAAATGTGCTTATAGTGACCAAAGAGGAGCAGGCGGTCAGCAATCAGTCCATCGACCTTGACGAAGTGAGTTCATGCACACATGAGGAAGCGGACACCAGGATCTTTGTCCATGCCAAGCATGCAGTGAACAATGGCAGCAAAAACATCATGGTCAAAGCCAACGATACAGACGTCCTTGTTATAGCAGTCAGTGCGTTGCCAGTTCTTCAAGCAGCAGGTTTACAACAGTTATGGATTGCTTTTGGTCAAAGAGTTAACATGAGGTGGATCCCTGTACATGACCTCTGTCAGTGTATAGGAAGAGAGAGGAGCAGAGGAATTCTTTTCTTCCATGCCTTTACAGGCTGTGATGTTGTTTCAGCCTTTCGTGGCAAAGGGAAGAAGACTGCTTGGCAAACATGGGGTGTATTTGATGAAGCCTGTGAAGTCTTCACCAAACTCAGCCACTATCCGCCAAGAATAGGTGACAGTGACCTGAATATTTTAGAAAGGTTTGTGGTCATGATGTATGAAAAATCAAGTGAAGCAGCAGGAGTGGATGATGCCAGGTTGGACTTGTTTGCCAGGAAACAACGGTCATACGAAGCCATTCCTCCGACGAAAGCAGCATTGCTTCAGCATATAAAGCGTGCAGCCTTCCAGGCAGGCTGCATTTGGAGTCAGGCAACTGTACTTCAACCAGAACCAGAGAGTCCTTCTGAGTGGGGATGGACCAAGATAGATGACCAGTGGCAGGTCCTCTGGACAGAGCTTTCCCCAATAGCAGAGAGTTGCCAGCAGCTGACCAAATGTGGATGCAAGGGAGAATGCCAAGGACGATGCAAGTGTTACCAGTTTGGTCTTACCTGTACAGCTCTGTGCAGCTGTAGGTGTCTGGCGTGATGGCAATGAACTTTTAAACCTTTGATGTGAATTGATGTTTAGATGCCTCTGAAACAAAGTAGATCCAACCTTAAGAAAATGATACATTCTGTTAATTAAACATTCTTCATATTAAAATTTTTTTTTCTGAAATAATTTTGTATTTTCTGTCCTCTTCTATGTTATTTACTTTGTCAAATCGCACCAAAATACCCTCAATCATTAAGATGTTTTACATTATGGATGTGCCCAGGGCAAATAATAGAGGATTTAATGGTAAAAGTAAAAAAATATGTCCCATGGGTACAATTCTGTGACAGAATATGTCTGTCAATAAGCAAAATTGGCGGCCATCTTGGAAAATGGCGGCCATCTTGGAAATTTAAGTGGCTAACGTTATTTATTTAATTAATGACCCCAAAGGTATACATTGACCAAATTTAGTGCTTGTATCCACTTTTGAACAATTGTTACAGTTATCTGCCCCACTATTATGAGTCCCCTTGATTGACGTTTTCCAGGTGAAGGGCACTTCCGGGTCTTGGACACTTGTCTAGTACGTCCTGTTCAGTAATCCATTTCGCGGAGATGTTTAAGGTTGTTTAAGGTAAAGTAATACAACAAAAAACATTTGGCAATTGCAAATGATGTGCCTGAAGCATTTTGCTATTTGGTGTTTCCTTCTGATTTACATACAGTTTATACCCATAGAAAAGATGTAGTAGCTGCCACTTCAGTTTTTTGTCTTTTTTTCGGAAAAGTTTTGTCTGAACATTTCAAATTAAACTTGTGAAATATTCTGTGAGTGAGAGGAAAAGAGAGTAAAATTTAATTATTATTATTGACATATCTTATTACAATATCACATTGGTGCACAGCCTTTATCGCATTGTTATGTAATATAATATTTATCGAACCTCTTTCTTATTTCACCGTTGCTTTGACGATGTTAACTGTCAACTTTGTGAAAAAATGGTTCCTGTTGTAATGTTTAACCTGTAGCTACAGAAAATGGGAGTGGACATTTACACGTGGGCAGCCAATCTGCTCCCAACCCTCCTGCACGAAGACTGCACGAGCCGACCCACCGCAAGGATCAATCAGTGCACCACTGAGGATACACAGCATCGGGAGGGGGAGAGGGAGAGAGAGACATAGAGGAAGAGAGAGACATAGAGGAAGAGAGAGAGAGAGAGATCTGCAGCAGCATGCTTCCACAGAGTGAACAACTCCTGCAAGAGCACTGACCAGACTCCTTCCCTGTGCTTCAACTTCAAGGCGTATTTTAGGAACTTTTTATCGACATTTTACACGAATTTGACTCTTCAGACAACCAAACATCTTCGTGTCATTTCCCAGCCGTGGATCAGTGCAAGAAGCGTGGATGGTTATGTAAGTTTCTAACCGGGGAGGGATTTTTTTTTGCAGGAATTCACCGAGCGAATAATTACATCTTTACATAGAAAGACGATAATATTTTAATTTGAAATCACATGTGACACTTTTCTGACACTGCTTGTGGAGCCTGGCTCGTTGTTGGTAGGTGTTTCTTCTTAATAAAATCGTGCACTTGTGAAGTAGCTCGGTAGTCTGGTCACACATGTGCATGGTGAATCCGGCTGAATGTACAACACATCTCAGTAATTATCACGCAGACGTTAGTACTACTCTGTCTCGAGTTTATAAAGCATGTCCTAATACATTCATCGAATATTCCTTGAATCATTGTGCGGAATTTAGTGCCCACTGTGTCAGTTATGGTGCGTCTCATTTACAGATTGATTTGATTTAATTAACAGCACTAATAACCCTTTTTATCGCATGTTTAATTCTTTCTGCGACGGTTTAACGTTATATCTGGTGCTGAATGGTGGTGTTGGGCCATTAATCGTGCTTAATTTATACTTATTGTACTGTTATAACGATGTTTTCAGTGTGGTTGCAGAAAAGTTTTTTTACAGTAATTTCACACACCCCTATGTACTCGATGCAGGACTTTCTGGAGTTATATTTGAACGACATGACTTCTTGGGATTGCACGACAGGATTTCGGCACTTTTTTTGTTTCCTGGTGTTTGGACACGCACTGACGGTGCAGGTTTACCGGTTGAACTTCCTTTCAGGATTAGTGCTCTGTTGTGTTTCGGTGATTCATCAGTAAAGCTCTTTATTGTATGACATACAGGGACAATATTTCAAATAAAAGCCTCGTTCCATGTTGGAGTCACTATAAAGTGCAGATAGGAGCCACGCGGTGGAAAGTGGAGGGGAGGAGTCATTAAGAAGTGAATATTTACATGAGTAATGTTAGCAGCCAGCAGGAAAAGATAGACTCCTCTAAAGTTAACACTACAAATATACCTGACAAAAGCCTTAGAATGACCAAATTATTTTATTTATAGTCTAATCTTATTTCTTAGTTCACTAAGGACACCTTCAATGTATTTTTATAGCATGCATTGATGAGACTTGAAGAATCCATTAGTTTTCGTTTACACTGACATTTTTAACAAGAGTTGTCCTGACATATCTGTGAAAAATATTCAAAAAAGTACAGTGTCTAGGTTAGGATTTTTTCTTAATATTGTCAGTTCTAGGTTTCCCGGCAAATGCACAAAAACCCAAATAAATTCAATAAACAATGATACAAAACAGAGAAGAGCCATCTCTTTTCTATTTTGCATTTAGCTTATTCATGATACAAATAAATGATATAAAGCTGAAAAAAAACTTTTACTTGATGGAAACAAGTGTTAATTTAACATTTAGAGTGTTTTCTTTTCTGCTTGCTGGAGTTTGTTTCCCTTTTTGTTAACCACTTGAGACCTGCATGCATCTAGAAATACAGATTCTGAATGATTATGGTTCAATTCTCAGGATAGAGCTTTGTATATTTGATATCTTACCTATTAAGTAATGTTATTTCATAACGAAGTGAATGGCCCCTTTCATTTTTGATGATTCTTGATTGTTTAGTTAAAACATAATCCTGAGGGGATTATTGTGAGTCACACTCTCATAATAACATGATGACAGGTATTAGCGGAGTTTCAGACACAGACACACTTGCCATCCATCATGCAAACTAAAAATGTCTGCAGCCCACTGAAACTGTACTGGTTTAGGACAAGAAACTTTGCACGAGTTTTTTCACTGGACTCAAAAACAAATGTGTAATAGTTCTCATCTGGAATGTATGTGTCATGTTTGGATCAGGCAGGAAAGTTCAGTAAGTTTAAGAACAAGTTCATAGTCGATTTAAAAGTGTGAAAATGTGTTTCTTGCCAACAAGCTGTTATTAATTCAAACATGTTATTAACAAGGTGTCAGTAGTGGTTGAGATAAGTGCAATAATCTAGATGTAGTCTCCCATAACATCAGAAAAGGATCTTTTCAGGGCCATTATTACCAAGAGTGATATCTGCTCCAAATATTACTCTCTAAATGTAGTAATGGGCACGTGAATGTGAAAAATATCCTTTTAACGTATCCTCTTGTGTAGGCCTGGTGTCCACTGTGGGCACACTTTTCTTAATGTTATGAGTAGATAGAACTGAGAATGATACTCTAAACTACAACTTTTTTGGCCTGTTTTCACTTGGCATCATCTAGAAATGTTACACCCTTAATTTATGATTCACAAATACAGCCATTTCTCTACGGGAAAGGAAAAATGAAAAACATTTGTTAGCTAGAAGCATATCCTGCTCACCCCCCACCTGCCAAAATGCCCTAACAAACATGTGGCTCTTAAAACTTTAGTCCACAAACCAACACCTCTTTCTCTAGTATTCATTACCATATTATACCACTCCTTAACATACAAATGTTAGAGTACATTGTTAGCTTGGTAAGAAAATGTGTCATTATAATCTATAACTAGTAAATTAGACTCTGGTGTAGTAAGGTTTATGGCTATAGTGTTTTAAATAAAAGTGCGATCTCCTGCATTTACTTTGATTCTCGTCACAGGTTGCTGAGTGAATGGATTATATACCGTACGGGCCTTCAGTCTGTACAATAGGCAACAAAGTAGACAATGTATAACTTTCGGGCTTGATCTGAGCCTGAAGGGGCCATAAAGTACATGACAGACAAGGAATGCAGCCCCCAGAGAGAGACCCCCCCTCTCACACACACACACACACACACACATTCATGTTCAGACCCTTTGGGGAATGAACAATCGCCTCTTGCAATGCGGTCCCTAATCTCTTGCCACCAGACACAACTTTGATGTGTAGACCCCCCTCTCCAACTTCATGTCCCCTTTTCCTGGGCCCCTCACTCTCTGCCCTCCATCCTTCCTATAATTAATTCTCACTTCTCTGTTTCTCTGAAAGCTGTTTCAAAAACGATACACTTATGAACACACTTTTAATCAAAAGAGCCAGTATGAACACCCCAAAAATATCAACTACGATCCGCACCAAGTCTATTTGAATTGATCTTAGTGAGTTACAATAAAAAGCGTGAATCAAATGGGTAAATAAGATCAAATCCAACACATCTGATACAACCTTACACCATATCAAAGTGTATGGTCATTTTTAAGAAAGTGGAAAGAAATCATCGATGCATTCAGTCAATAATAACTATATCGTTTCAATTTCTTTCGGAGAACTATACATAAACAGAATTGAAAGTCAATTTTGGATTGCAAAAACTTTCCTTAGCCAGACCTCTCATTGATACAAAATCCTTTATCAAAGTGTATGTTTCTCACACAACAATGATATATTTTACCTTTTTATCAGTAAGATAAACAAACATGGATGTCTGTTTTTTAGATTAATAATACATAATTAAAAAAAACTGACAAATAATGGCACATCCTGCAAAACATGCTACAAAAAAAAATATATTGTCATTAAGGGAGCCGGAAACACCCATAAGCATGTGATATGTTGTGGTTTACTATGTAAGCTTAAATATATGTTATCAAAACCACTAAACTCACCTAATTATGTTCATTGGGCACGCACATTTACAAAGTTGGATGTACCAGTAGGTTTAATATTCCTTCCCAACAATATATTTTCTCAAAACTTTAAGCATACTTTAGCAGGAGAAAACCATCCAGAGCAGAATTACATTTATAAGCTACCTGTTCGGTCTGCTGCTGTGTATGGGTCAAAGGTCAAAGATGTGGGGAGGAGGAAGAGGCGTGAACATCCTGCCTAAGTGATGAACTCCGTCACCTCTCTGCCGCTGCTGGAGGGAGAGTCCCTGATCTCACACTGTATGTATTTATGTTAGAGATGGTTTGTGTCAGTAAGGTGACACACTCACAGCTGCGGCATGAAACCACTGCATTCGAGACTTAGTTAGGCTGGGATTTCTTAATGATAGTCTCTGTATCAACAGAGAAAGTGATTTGTCTTCCTTGTTATAGATGTCAAGAAGATGTCTTTTTACTCTGTAAGAAATAGAGGAAGGTCCACAGTCCTCGTTCTATGTTAAAGGAGGAGGCTGAATGACACATATCAAATCAGTATTTTTTTTCAGTCACAATTAAGTGTATTGTTGGTGTTTTGTCCTTATCACAGAACAGCATCCTTATACCACGGCTAAATAAGCAAAAACCCACTTCATTTGGCCACATATCATATATCCATATCCAAAGAGGGTTTATGTGAGTGAGGTAATTGTTTGTGTTGGATAAACAATTGTGCAATTATATATTTAACATAAGCTGTGTTTTCTTTCCCCATCTGTCACTCATAGCTTTTTCCCCTTTTTGATTTGAGACCAGATCAGATAAAGTGAGAAAAACAAACCTGACAGTCGGCTACCTGAGGTCTGCACGGGTTTGTTTTCACAAAGCTTTGACCTGCCACCTCTATTAAATTTAAACTGGCGCACACACACACACACACACACACACACACACACACACACACACACACACACACACACACACACACACACACACACACACACACACATTTACATTAAAATATTCTGTGAGCAGCATGGAGGCTCTGAAGAATGTACAGTCACACAAAGGAAAGAAAACTGCAGTGTTACCCCATACATAATACATGTACAAACGCATACACTTTCACTTATTTGGTTCAATGTCTCCCTCTCTTACACACACATACACACACACACACACACCCACCCTGACAGGCTTGTGTATCTGTTTACTTCAGGTTTGTGTGGGCATGTCTGATCTGCTCATAGAGAACAGGAGAGAGCTTTTTCTTTCTTCTCCTTCCTCTATTTTTTATGAACTCCAGAGTCACAAAATCCTGTATATCTGTGTTTTTGCCCGTATTTCAACTTGACCTAAAGCTGCAACAAGTCGAAGATGCTGTGATGTGCCATACAACAATAGAAATGGTCTTTAATCGCTGGAAAATAAAGTTCATTTTACATGGAAAGGACACATTTGGATTGTTGTTCAATGAAACACTCATGAGATGAAAATATGATTAGGAATTTGTTCCAATGGGATATTTAAAACATAATCTTGGCTGAATTAATTAATAAGAAAGCCCCCTGGAAGCAGCAGAAGAGACAGGGAAAGATTAACTGTTGATGATCTGCAAACCAGTTTATTTTTCCTGTTTTATTTTCTAACTGCGTCCTGTTTTCCTGTGCCTCGTCCAGGTTTGAAAAGGAGTCAGGACAGCCTCAGGACCAAACCAAAGCGACAGCGATGCCTTCCAACAAATACTCTGCTGCTATCATGGAGGAGAGCAACAACATGACGGCCACAGTGAGTAACAAACACAAACACACACACACACACACACACACACACACACACACAAACAGCTGCATCCACATGGAAATTAGATAGATAGAAGGATGGAGAAGGCAAGAGAGAAGGATTCATAGAAAGGTGGAGGACATGAGTGCGGCACACTTCTCTATGTTCCCCAAAAAATGGGTTTAAGTGTTTTGAGGATATAAGACACAGATATATTTTGACTCACCCACGCACACATACTTTCACTCGCCATCTCATAACTTGCAGGTACATACACACAAGCACAAACACATTAATAGAAAGATAGATCCTTATTTGTTAATGTGCACAAGTATAACCAGTAGCAAATGAAAGCAGCCTTACAAATATTCCAATTTCAAAACTGTTAATGGTTGTATGTGCATTACTGTAATATTTGCAATCTTATAAACCATGTCGATAATATGTGTGTGTATGTGTCCGTTACGACTAGTTCCTCTTTTTCAGTCTCGTAAATCACTCCATCTCAGAACGACCTTTTCTCCGCCATCTGCTTTTCTTTCCGGGATCTGTCTTCATTTTTTTGTCATCCATCATTTTCAACTTTATTCCTCCTTTTAAACTCCTCTGTTTATTGTTTGCTCGTCACCTTGTTAACCAGTTTAGCTGCCATCACGTCATTTTACGATCCGATGAGTGCATGCATTCATTCAAGTTAAAACACCTTGACAGTAAGCAGGTAAATGAACAATCACTTCTAAGATAATACACCCAAGTTCCTACGAACTGTAGCGGGACAAACAGTGGATTTAATCCACAGCATTTCCTTTGTTCAGTTTTCACAAGAACCGTTTTCTGTGACATTTTATCTAGCAGTGGGGGAGTTCCGGATTGGACATGTTACCAAATTTAAGAAAAGGGAATAGTGTATTTGCTCAGGTGACTTGAGTAAGATTTTAAAACTATTTGTACAAGTTCATTTTTGTCTCTGGAAGCATCTTAAAGATAAACAATCCTACGACAAGTCCCTTTACTACTTTTGATCATATCAGTTTAACCTTTTCATAAGCAGACATGCCATTAAGAACAACATACAAAAGTGACCTGGAAACAGGCAAAGGTCTTGGTGGATGGCAGTATGGTGTAAAAGGGATTATGAAAAAAACTAAATAGTGCTTTGAAAGTCTTAACTTCCTATTTTGCAAACTTAATCCTGTGATGATTATCATGGGATGTAATCTAAAGTTCCAGAAATGCTACGATATGACACATTTTGGGGTGACGTCAATTCATGAATGCATTTTGGGGGGTTAATAAAAGATTAAACGAGTAGAGCAGCAGAGATATCGTGATTTCAAGAACTTCAATTAATGAAAAAAAACCCACTGTCACTCCCCCTAATCCCTGTCGACGTTGATTCTTACAAACAATAAGTCTCCTTCGAGCTGTGAACTTACTGCATGCAGAGCCGTTTCAGTTTGAATCAAAAAAAACGTCATCTATTGATAAACACCACGTGATTTGAACAAAAGCTCCAGAACAGCTGCAAATAAAACCATCTCAGTTTTATAAATGCATTCTGGGGAATTGGAGAAAGACCTTAAAAAGCAGAGCAGCAAAGACTTGTACAAAAAAACTGTTGATACATAAATATTCAGTCAGTTGGTTTAATACAAGGAGGACCTTTGCAAGCTTGCATTATTGCCGAGAGTTGTGGCATCGTTGGACAAAAAACGTTTAATTGTTAAAAAAGATAACACTCTCAGAGCCTTAACCGTAAACATGCGTTTCTAATCATTTAGTCCTGGCTAAGAAGTTTTGACAGCGCTGTCGGATCGCCGCGGGGCAAACTGCTGCTCGTGAGGAATGTGTGTGTGTGACGTAGGTTGGTGAAATCTGCACAGTGCAGGGATTTACTCGCTTACTACACACACACACACAGTCAAATAGAGTGCAGGATGCATGTGCAACACACTTGCCACTGTTGTAGTAGGCGAATAGCTGTAGTTGCAGTATTTGTGCTATAAAAGACGAGGGAAAAGGGGGGTGGACGAGGGTAGAAAAAGATCATTTGTGCTACCTTAATGCTTCGTCGGGCGTGTTGATGTCTACAGTAGCAAAGAGGAGGAATGATGGATATCCAGGAAGGCAGATTAATAGAGCATAATGGTGATAGTCACACAGCTACATTGCCAACATCAAATCCAATTTTCTACTCACTTCTCAAACTAGAGGAGTTGAAATAAGCAATTAACCATTTCCCACAACAATATTCCAGCATCCTGGCAATACTCGCGATAAGAAGGGGAGAGGATCGCTGCTTTTAAGACGAAGATTAGAAGGAAAGTTTGTTACAAAAAAGATGTCATAAAGCGAATTGCAAAAGTAGTTTTTTTGTGTCATTCTGCTTTCACTCTTCAAGAATTCGTAGCCACTAAGGTTCTGTCTGAGCTCCCTTTCTCTGTGAACTGACCTTTTTCTATTCTCTTCTTCAACAAAAGCAGACCTGGTCTGGTTTAGTCCAGACTGAGAGAGAGAAAAATATCTTAACAAAACAAGTTAAATAAAAATATCAACATATTTTAAAAAACGTATTAAAAAAAACAGCTGTTTAGTGCTTGACCAGCTTTATTTGGATATTTGAACAGCGCCTGTTTTCTCAGTTTCTGGCTAAGGCATTTTATCGTAAAGAAAACAGGCTGCCCACAGTTGACTTTGGGTTTCAGAGGGTTACGTTGAGTTGTTCTCATGATTAAGTGTGTGTATTAGCAGCGGGTGTGTTTTGCAGCCAAGGCTGCAGAGAACAGGGATTCAGATTTCCTCCAGCTGTGCTCTTCATCCCAGGCTGTTGAAGTTCAGGGAGGTCATGTCCTCTGAAACTCACTTATGGTCCATTTTCATTCTAATGTTCTCAAATTTAAGGTTGATGAAGAAGAGACAAGTCAACTTTTTATTCCCGATTTACACCGGAATTGGTATATTTTACTCCAAACCAACATATAACATCAGAACAATTTGACTGTCATTTAACAATTCAGTAAAACATTGACTACAACTGGTCTGAAATCACTCTTGCACCATGTCTTTTATTATTATTTCATAGGTTTGGACACTCTACAGCTCCAGTCTTAATATCTGTCTGGACAGTTGGAGCCATAAAGGCTTAACACATTAGAAGTAATACATTATAAACATCTGTGGTGGCTCATACCACAGCTGTTCCCCTCCTGTCTTGATGTAATATGTAACCTCACAGGAAACCATTCGTCCTTAACGAGTAGATGTTGGTATAAATATGGATTTCATCAACATTTAAAAAATGTACTTACAGGGAGTTCTTGCATTTCTCTATTTTATTTATTTATGTCGCTAAAGCATCATTATTTTCTGCTGCTGCTCTCACTCTCAACCATCTTGAATGCACACCTTATGCACAGGTTCACAGAGTTCATCAACAGCTGTGGAAATTTGGCATCGCAAACCCTCAAAACACCACATGCATTCCCTGCTTTACGATGTTGAATCACGAACAGCCTCAGATACGCGTAGCTGTGATTTTCCTAAAAAGTCGGAAAATTCTCGCTGTTTTCTCATCTGTTGCACAGCTGCTACGTCTCTGTCGTCTCTAAACTGTTGCAAATTGGTATTATATAATATTGAAACAGTTTAATGGGACAAACAATATTTGTACAACACATTGATTTGTACCTATTTATATGATTAGATAAATTGGTGGTTATAATATTGTTTAAAGGATACTACTGAAAATATATGCAGGTGGATAACAGGTGCGTTAGTCATATTAGGATAAAGCCAAAAAAAGGGGAAGATCCAAAACATGGGTTAGTGTTTAAAGCGAAACATATAGCCATAACAGCTTTTAGAAATGTCAGTTTCCAATACTGAGATATTCGTCTTCAAGCTGCCTGCACGCACGCACGCACGCACACACACACACACACACACACACACACACACACACACACACACACACACACACACACACACACACACACACACACACACACACACACACACATGCATTAGCAGACATAATGTATGTAAGTGTGTAAATCTCCCTAGGTGTTACGTAAAGACAGCAGTGATATATCATATATTGTACTCGGACTTCCTCTAATCTGGGCATACAGAAACAGGGTGCTAGATGGAATCAGTTAATTATGTGGGATGTCATAAGTTCAAGTCCAAACAAAGCTGATCCGAGCTCTGACTTTACGGAAACACACCCGGCAGGTTCACTCCTTCACCGGCGATGAGTTGAGCGATGAAGTGACGCTGAGAGACAATTGTTAAGGCTTTGCCGCTCACCTTCAGGCCACCTCTGTTGACTTCAGTCAAACAGATGACTCACTGTTACTGTAGGCGAATTCCTGATTCATCACCTGCTGTTATTCTTTGCAAGTGTTTGTGTTGAGTCAGACGGTTTACCTCAGGTGGACACAAGGGTGTGCCTGACAGCCTCCAACATGTTAATGTATTTTTTCATATTGTCTACACTACCTCATTAATGTTCGATTTTGTAAAGCAGGAGAGTGAGATTGTTTCATTAATGAAAACCAAACCGTTGGAAAAGGAGAGATTGGCTCCATGTTGCGAAGGAAATCCATTCCTTCAATAAACAGCTTCTTTGTTTGAATACCTAAAAATCACTTGATATTTAAATGATTGTGATAAGTCATGCTTCCTTTGGTTTTCCGAATGTATTGCAAAAGCGTAGCTCGACAAAAATGCTTTGTGCCAGATGTCATGCACAGAAAACATTGAATATCAGAGAATGCTAATATGTGAAGCCTGAACAGTAGACAATATATAATACTAGATAAAACAATGAGCCAAAACGTGTATCATGGAAATTCCCCT
Source organism: Eleginops maclovinus (assembly GCF_036324505.1). NCBI lineage: Eukaryota > Metazoa > Chordata > Actinopteri > Perciformes > Eleginopidae > Eleginops > Eleginops maclovinus. Next base: position 22,027,061 of record NC_086349.1, on the reverse strand, counting down.
GGCGGTGCCAGTGACCCAGTTGGAAAGCCTTGAAAAGTTAAGGTTTAGAAGGTTTTAACACGATTGAACATGTTGCACACGTTCTCATTATCATGTTGGCTCACACTGTTTGATTATGTTGAAAGAATATTATGTAGCAGTTTTCATGCTGGCATCATGAGTGCAACCCCAGGCTCTGATTATACATAGATTGACGCATTACATCCATCTAGGATTTCGTCATTTATTAGATGTTGTTATTTAGATATTAGACAGCACATCAAACACTCACTCACAATTTTCTTAGCAGACAGGCAAAGGCTATGTGGATATTTTTTTGTCCCTGGAAACACTTCATGTTTGAGTCTTTCTCAATTTCTCATCACATCTGTCATTTATTTTAGATTTTCCCTATTTTAAAATCCAAGTTTTAATAATATTCTTTATCTTGCTGAACATATAAACTCTGTAGTCTCCTGAACAACACAATAATAAAGGTTTTATCTTCTCTTAGTTTGTTTATTTTAGCTTGCTGTATTTGTTTCTGCAGTTTAAGCTGATGGCTCCTCATTGACCCTGGTTTCTTAAAGTTAACCCATTTCAAATGTAAAAATAAGTACCGGAATATAAGCCGCTACTTTTTTCCCACGCTTTGAACCACGCGGCTAATTTATGGATTTTTCCCGCTTTCACAAGCTTCATGCCGCCAAAATGGGATTTTGACAAAAAACTGAGCACCGTCACATAATGTGACGTAAATCGAGCGTGCTCAAACTTCCCATCATTCTGATTACGGTAGTCATTTTGTCACCCTCATCATGGCAAAGACACGGAGAAATGCATATGATGCGGCTTTCAAGTTGAAGCGAATCATCAGTCACGCTGAAAACAACTGGGCATGAAAAAACGCACTTCACCTGTGTTCCACGAAGAGCAACTTATGGTCAAGTCTGCCAGTGGGTCCTGCCAGTGGGTCCTGACAGCGTGGAGCATTATCAAAAAATCCACTATCATCAACGGGTTTCGAAAGGCTGGACTGCTGCGTGTTGAAGAGGGCAGCATGAGCTTAGCGGGGAATTTGCCTCTGGATGAAAGTGACGAGAGCGACAATGAAGACGATCAAACATCGGATGAAGCAATTCTGAGGCTATTCAACTCCGACACCGAAGGAGATGACTTCAGTGGTTTCAGTGCACAGGAGGAGGAAGATAGTGACCAATGACTTTCTTAGTAGGCTACTGTTTATTTTGTTACAAGCCGTGTTTCGTTAAAGCCTATTTATTTTTGTTACAAGCCGTGTTTCGTTAAAGCCTGTGTAAAGTTAATTTGTTTCAATGTACCGGTAGGCACCTGCGGCTTATAGACATGTGCGGCTTATTCATGTACAAAATACATATTTTTTTAAATTCAGTGGGTGCGGCTTATATTCAGGTGCGCTTAATAGTCCGGAAATTACGGTATTCCAAATAATTTTCTGTGACTGGTAACAGAAGGTGAGAAAGGCGTTCCTAGTCGAAGTACATCTTGGTAGTTGTTGTTAATTATCTTCACTCCTCTTTTTTCTTTTGCTGATTGCACCTTTAGCATCTTTCATCTCCTCATTCTTTCTCCTCCTGACATCACTCAATAATAAGTCAATCATGCTCATCGTCTGAGTAGTTTTAAATAAAAACTCAGGCCTCTCTTTGGCGAGCTGCTGAGATTAAAGTTTATGAATCATCTTCCCTGACGTTCTTATCGCTCATTTGTCATCAGGCGCCGGTCATTGGAGACTCACCCCCAGCTGAGGGCCAATCAGAGAATGATAGCGGAGTGGAGCTGACCAATGAGAACAGCCCTCTGACCGCGGCTGAACCACCATCCCCCTTCAGCCCCAAGCAGAACGGAGATGCCGCCTCACCTCAAGGTACACACACACACACACAATGATACACATACACCTATCCAAACTACACTGCCCGGCCACTAAAAAGGTCACAAGCCTGTGGGGGCAGTGCTATGATCTGGGGTTGCTGCAGTTGGTCTGGTCTCGGTTCAGCAACGTTATGTGCCCAAAGAATGAGGTCAGCTGACTCCCTGAATATACTGAATGACCAGGTTGTTCCATCAATGGATTTTTTCTTCCAAGATGACAATGCCAGGATCCAACGGGCTCAAATTGTGAAAGAGTGGTTCAGGGAGCATGAGACATCATTTTCACACATGGATTGGCCACCACAGAGTCCAGACCTGAACCCGATTGAGAATCTTTGGGATGTGCTGGAGAAGACTTTGTGCAGTGGTTCGAATCTCCCGTCATCAATACAAGATTTAAAAAAAAATTGAATGCAAGACAGAAATAAATGTTGTGACGTTGCAGAAGCTTGTGGAAACGATGCCACAGCGAATGTGTGTCATAATCAAAGCTAAAGGCGGTCCAACAAAATATTAGTGTGACCTTTTTTTGGGCCGGGCAGTGTATGTTGTAGCCTGGTTGCACCTATACTGGAAGTAAAAAATCAAAAGTTAAACAGAGTTTTTGTAGCCTAAACCAACATGAACCAAGATGGAAAAACCTCTTTATTATTTTAACATTTTCAACGCCAGTTTACTGCAGCTCCAATCATTTAGTTTTTACCTTTCATAGTAAAAGCCCAACTTAAATCTTAAATCAACTTAAAAAAACATGAATTCAGTATTTTGCTAAGATTCAAGTCAACGATGGATGCAGGAAGCTAAACCTCTTTTGAAGCAGCACTGAATCATTTGTTGCATTCAACTGCATTTACCTTTAACATGGGACATAAACATAAATTGTGATATCCTTTAAGGCTAAAATGTAGCCCTTAATCCTTAAAGTCCTTTTAATGTTTGCATTGGAAGTGCTCTGTTACAGAGGGTAAAAAACATAGAAAACAGTAAGTGACTATCTAGCCCGGTATCTTGAAAATATTGGGTTTCTTTTCGGCCATCTGTCAAACCTTCTGCTGTTTCTCTTCTCAGATGGTGACCAGTGTTTGAGGGGAAGCAGGAAAAGAAGCATGAAGAAGTCAGTGGAAGAAGAGACTACCTGGGACTCCTACAGCGAGGTAAGACAAACACTAATATAGGGCATGTGTGGGAAGAAACGGTTTCTTGGAGATTTAATTCACTGTGTGTGTTTCTGTCTCTGTTTCAAGGACAAAACTTCTGGAGCGTCTCAGCTGGGATTGAGGCAGACGCCACGACCCAGGACGATCTTCCAGGCCGGTCTGAAGCCACACACACACAACAAACCTCGCAGACAGAGCCGCAAACAGGAGCACATCATGTTACTGGTAAAAACACACAAATAGTTTTTGATATATTTCCAAAGTCTGTGATGTTTGTTTTGAAATTCAATTTCAGTTTAATTCCCTCCTTGTTTGTGCTTCTAAACTTCTTAAGAATCCAAATCCGCTTCCTGCTCATCAGCCAGAATAAACACAAACATGTTCTTTTGACTTGTCATTCTTGCTGTAGTCATTGGTGCAGTGTTTTTGCAGAGCAGTTGCAAAAACATTGCACCAACTTGTTCACTTTAAAACAGTTAAACTATGTCTGTATTCCCCCACATCCTGGTGTCAACAAGAGGAAAGTGTCAATGGGGTTGTAAAAAGAAATATATCTTCTTTTTGAACTCTTGCAAATGTAAACTGTTTAACACATTACAGTAAAAAGAAGGATTCATTTATCCATTTTTGCTTCGGTGTCTCTGGGTTTCATCCAAATGTCAAATCAAATGCAATTTCCAAAAATTCTGAAAATGTAGCGTGTGTATTTTCCTTTACTTATTGTTAAATAGTCTGAAGTCAGAATCAGAAATACTTTATTTATGACAAACTGGGAAAAGAATGTCCAGTGCCAGTAACTCTTCTGTAAATCTGGAACATTTGCTGATAGTGATTGTGATTTTTATCCTTTCATATGAAATGTGGTATTTTTCAATAAGGTTTTGGAATGTATGTGATTACATTTTATTTATTTTTTAAATGCTCTTGAGAACAACTGGAGGGCAAACCGTTTTACTCTGACGTACACTCTGTCTGTGTCAATCACTGACCTGACTGAGGGTCTGGTTAGATGCAGTTAAAAGCAAGAACTTGCATTTCTGCAAACTGCCTTTGAAGACGCTGCAGTGTTTAAATGAACATGAGTGTGTTCATATTTGAGCCGTGTATGTTGTACTAAAAGCCTGTCGTCAGGTGAAACATGCTTCTGAAAAAGACACTAAAGCTGGAATTTCTTGCCGTCATTGTGCAAATATTCCATAAAAATCTCTCATTGTGGTATTCAAGTGGGACCCCAGGGTAGGCAGTTTTGTTGATGAGGCGAATAAAATACAGTCCTGATACTGCAGCTCTTCTTCTAGCGCACTCGTTCTTTTCAAGCATCTTTGAAGTGACACACTGTGATTAGCTAGCTATAATATCAGCATTAAGCTGCTTAGCCGGTTCTGGCTTGAAAAGTTGCTAATAGTTTAGCCTCATTCTAACTTTAGCCGTGAGCTAGCAGCAACCGTTAGCCAATGCATCAGTTAGCATTAGGTGTATTTTTACTTCACTGACATATTTTTAGCCACCTTTTTAATTAGTTTTCCTTCCTTTTTTATGTTTAGTAGTCTGTGCTGTTGACTCCAATGCTGGAATAGCAGCTTTTCCTTCAGGATATTCAGCCATTGTATCTAGCTATCACCATCATCATTATTGATTGAATAACCAATTAGACTGCATTAACTCTGAAATGACGAGAACGTTTTGTAATTTGACTGAAAAAATGCCAGGAGAGAAGTTGAAGAAGTTTAGTTTTCTCTCAGACTACTTAAACTACAGCATGCTAAAGGCTTATTATAGAATATTTGCACAATGACTCCAAAAAGAATACTACTTACCACGTCTTTAAAAGCTTGGGGAAATCACATCTGAAATTTAAAGTAGCTTTCATGTCTTTATCTTTGTTAAGTCTCCCAACCTCTCTCTTTATGTCTCCCTTTGTCAGTCTGGAAGTGGTGGTGGTGTTGGAAGTCTTCCTCGGGTGGCTGCGGTTGTCTCCGGTGGTGTTCCTGAATCCCCCCGTATGGAGCTGATGGAACAAGACTCCAAAGACTCGGCCCAAAGCATCAGCACCTCGTCCAGCTCCGAGATCCAGCCGGAGTACAATGTAAGATGTGTGCGAGAGAGAGTTTGCAGGGGGAAGGACGGAGGGGGTGGGATTCAGATAACAGGACTATGTTTTTCTGATTAATACAGTATGGTGCAGACTTTGAGTTTAAACATTTCTCAGTACTTTCTTTACTTGAAGCTTGAAGGGTTAAGGACCGCCATAGAGAAAGAAAAGGAGGGAGAAAGAGAGAGAGAGAGAGAGAGAGAGAGAGAGAGAGAGTGGACAGCTGTATTGAAGCAGAAGAGGCAGCATCTTTTAAAAAGGGGAAGTGGAGGTTTGGCCGTGATAGAAAGAGGAGGAGGGTAACTCCCCTCACAGTCCTCAGAGCCTCCTCCACCTGGCCTTGTGTTGGTGCAGGTGGCCACACACACGCACACACACACACACACACACACACACACACACACACACACACACACACACACACACACACACACACACACACACACACACACACACACACACACATAATCTGGCTGTATTTGCTCTTTATCAATAGCTTCTTTCAGGTCATGGAGACCATGAGGGCCTGTGTATTTGTGTGTGTGTGTGTGTGTGTGTGTGTGTGTGTGTGTGTGTGTGTGTGTGTGTGTGTGTGTGTGTGTGTGTGTGTCTCTCTCTCAGGTCTGCATGCACACTGTCTCACAGTACATAGGCCTTTTTTGTGCTTGTTAATGCTAGAGGAGGAATATAACGAAGTACATTTACAAAAGTTCTGTACTTGAGTACAATTTTGGGTTACTTTTACTTTACTTGAGTAATCTCTTGTCATGAAATGTTTTTTACTCCACTGCTTTTATCTGAATACATAAGCTACTTGTTACTTCACAAATCAACAGTCTTCAAAAACATACAAATTTTTTTATAAGAAAAGCAGAACATTTACTTTTTTATGCAAAATAAATGTCATGATCCTGACTCTCCTTAAACTATTTTTAAATATTAACACATTAGTGTTAGTTAGAGGTTGAGACTGTTAGTTTGACAAACAACATTGTAAAAGTGTCAATTGGGCTCTGAGTAATTTTTGATGGCACCTTTAATGGAGAGAAGACCAATTTAATGGTAAAATATCTACCATCACAACAGTCCATAAGGATACATGTCCTTATTTTACTTACATGAGCTAACCCAAGTAACATTTTGAATCCCAGACTAGTCACTTAGTGTTACAGAGTGTGAATACCTTCTCCACCAGTGGTTAATGTGTGTATTTGAGTGTGTTTCCTATGGATCCAGGCAGGACTCAGTGGAGCGTAGCATCCTTTAGAGGAGTCAGACTCCTTTACAAAGCCTAATGGGTTTTACTCTCTTAAGGCGGACTGAAGGATCACATATCCTGGGCTTAACTTAGATTTGTTTGCAAGCATAGAAATCCCACCTGTTCAATAAATCAGCACACACACGACTTTAGAAAGAAAGAAGGCGAGATACAATAAAGGGTTTAATAAAGTATAATCGTTTGATTTTTTTCAAAGACTGAAGTGCATGGCAAACAGCAGAAATAATAGACACACCTGAGCAAATGAGACTACAATGAATTTACAGATTGTTGTAGAGTGACTTTGTTATGCTTTAAATATCTGCCTTTTTAATCTTGAGGCAAACTTTTTGACTCATGCAAGGGGAACTTCCTCCTGCTTTTCTTTCTTCCACATAAAGGTCAATGTCAGGGACAGCTGTGAAGCTTTTTTTGTATTGTTGTTAATTCAAGCAAGGTACAGGAGATGTTTTTTTCCTCAAATGTTAGCTCCTATTCCCACAATAATCTTTCCTTTTTCCAACAAAACATTTGGTTTAGTAGTCTAAAGTAGAGAAGGAGGGGGCTTTCCCAACATCTTGGTGATATATTAATCCACTGTTTCAGTATTTTCTGTGATTTGTGTTTGTCTTTTAATAAGTTTTCCTCCTTTCTCCTTTCTACAGAGTTAAACTAGTCTTCAAATTCAAATAAAGTCATTTTCGTTATCCCCTTATTCTACCCACATAGTGTTATCATAAGTTTAAGAGAAGGTTGGAATGGTTCTTCCAGAGTAACGTTTGTTTTCTCTTTTTAAGTCTTCGTCTCAGTTTTTTTTGGTATTGGATGAATAAAATGTGGAAGGGATTTTCCGTCAACCCATTCATCTGATTCTTCTTATCTTCATTTTTCCTCGATTCAGCTTCCACTTATATTTCCTCCTTTATTTAAGGCAGGCTAACAAAGAAGTTTTTTCTGCCAAAGTATCCTCTTCTCTCTTCTCTCTCATTTTCACCTCCAGTATCATGGAAAGGGGGAAGTTTTCCTAAAAATGTCAAATCAGTAACTTGACTTCTATGCCATCATCTCTGCATGGGTTCATCTTGTGTGCTCTATTTCTGCACTTCACAAGAAATGTTTTTCAATCAGTGGCCTTATTCTCTCCTCATCCGTATTCTCCCTCCGTCTTCCAGGACAACAAGGGTTTTGGCATCGGTGAGCTGGTGTGGGGGAAAATTAAGGGTTTCTCCTGGTGGCCTGGCATCGTGGTGACGTGGCGCGCCACTGGCAAACGGCATGCCAGCCACGGCATGAGGTGGCTGCAGTGGTTTGGAGACGGCAAGTTCTCTGAGGTGAGGATGGAAAAGGAAACTGTTGTGGGAAACTGCTGAGACGATGTCAAAGAACTGTATGTACAGAGAAAGAACTGTTCAATCATTACCAGCTCAAAATGGTTGGGAAAGTTCAGAAAATAACTTCGCTTGTGACTTGTGATTACTGTAATGCAGCTTTTCAAAACCAGGAATAGATACTTGTAAGATAACCAAATGATATGGTCTCCTATCTTATCAATATAACATTGATTTATTCCCCAGCTCTAGTTCAAACTGTGGGAAAACACTTTGCTTTATTTGTCCTAGCTAGTTGAAAGTGGCTATTTTAATCACTTTTGGTTGTTATTATTATCTTTTGGTGCAGATTTTCCCAGCCTGTAGCACAAGGTCAAACGGTTTCCTTATGTATTTAAAGTCTGCAAGGGTTTTATATTTAATAGACATTTTGCTAGTTGAAAGGTTCAGATTTTTTAGAGAGGGAAGGAGAGGGAAATTTGGGGAAAGTTGTACTTTGTGTGATGCCGTGTGTTTTCTCTCTAGGTTTCTGCAGATAAACTTGACTCCATCACCGCCTTCCCCAAGTTCTTCAGCCAGGCCTCCTACACCAAGCTGGCCTCTTACCGCAGGGCCATCTTCCAAGCACTGGAGGTGAGTGTCAACGTGTGGAAAAAAACACTTAGTCTTTACTTGAACTGCCTTCTTCTTCTACTATTTATTTTTCTAATCTTATGTTTATCATTGCAACAAGGTAATTTTGATCATTTCTTCAGTCCCATGTCAGGAACATTATTTTAAAGGCTGAAACAAATCTCTACTCACAGAAATAAACTCAAATCATCTTAAAATGTACTTTTGTTCTTGGTCAATCTGAAAAGTTGTGCATGAAGGCGGAAAAGAAAAAGAAAAAACTGTTGTTTTATATCTATAAATATTGTGTATATTTCCGAAAAGACATATTGAGTACTTAACGAGGGTTAAAGACAGACAGGCAGATGTCCTAGCTTGCTGTCTTTGAAAACCACCTCATAAGTTTTTACCTTCTTTCATCTCCCTTGGTCACACATTTGTGTTTTAACTACAGTGTTGTATGTTTTATGGAGCGTCTTTCCCCGTATATGTCTTGTTAATGACATGTAGTTACAGATCAGTGTCAGTGCAGACACATTTATTCATGAGACAGGATGATTCAATTATTAACACTGCATACTTGAAAAACGTTTTGCTTTTGATCTTGAGAACTCTGCTTTGTACAGGATCTGAATAGTTCTTTACCCTTCTACACTACCTTCATTTTAACTTCTGATTTTAATTGTAGTCACCTTTAGCTTTTTGTCTCACATTGTGTCCCACCTCTTCCTCACAGATGTCCAGTATCCGGGCGGAGAAGACGTTTCCTCCCTGCGAGTCGGACAATCCAGAAGACCAGGTGAAACCCATGCTGGACTGGGCCAATGGCGGCTTCCTGCCCAAAGGAGGGGAGGGACTCAAACCTACACACACTGCCGGTGAGCAAGACTGCAGCAAACCAGTCATTTTAACCACACCCAAATGTCTCGTTCAGAGAGGAAATAAGAGTTGGTCTGTTTTTGTTTTTCCTGCAGACAGTAACCCTCTGGACCACCAGGTCCTCGATGTTTCACTGCCCGAGTATTTCCCCAGTGCCAAGAGGCCCAGAGTCAGCATCTGTAAGGCCAAGGCCGCTCCTGAGGAGTCATACAGCAGAGGTAAACCAACACTCTTAACAGAAATAAAAATATATTGGATTAGCTTAAGAACAATGTTTTTAGTTTCCTGCTTTATATAAAAAATACAAAATAAATCACATGGTGCAGAACACTGTAAAGTTAATACAATGTTTGTCTATTTATTATATTGTAAACATTGCCTTTTTTTCCCTCTAAGAACAAATGGTGAATGAAGTTCTAAAGAATAACAGAAGCATAGAAGGTAAGCACTCTTTGACATTGTGTGTGTCTGTGTGACTCATGTGTTAATTACTAGTTCCGTCATCCCCCCTTTTTTCACTGTTGATTGATGTGTGTGTTTCTTCCTGCTGTGTTTTGGCAGAGTTCTGTCTCTCTTGTGGAAAGATGAGAACAGCAACGTTCCACCCGCTCTTTAACGGAGGCCTGTGCCAAACCTGCAAGGTAAAAACATTCAAAAAACATTTATAACTTTTACAGATCAGCAGCTTTTCTTAACGGGTTTCTTAGGATTGAGCTTTTCCCTTTCCTCTCAGATGTGTGTGGTGCATTCAAGGTTCCTTCTCTACAGATCTTTTTTATGGCACAAATGTTGACATATCCTACTAGTAAAAGTGATAATGGCTCCTTTTCATTTAACTTCCCCAGTTCCAAGGCTCTAGTAATGGGACATTTACTTAAATAATACAGACATCTTTAAGGTTTAAAGCTTTAAGAAGTCACTTTGTCTTATAAGACCTTTCTTTTACGCTAAAACCGAAACTCTGGGAAATTCTGGGAAATTGTTCAGATACCAGATCAACATAATATTACCGTAATGAACTGGCAATTGTATTTATTTTTAAATATATTTTCTTTAAATTGTTTCTGCTGTGTTTGAAAGCATGATTGAGTTTTCCTGGTTGAAATGGCTGAATCACACTGTGTGATGTCATTTTCTGAATTGAATAGACTGTTCTAGCTGTTCTTTCATTAGCCTTAACCCACTGATGATTATTTATTAATAATCTCATTGTGTAAATATTTTTAAATGTCAATAACTGTGTGTATTCAGGACGTGTATCTGGAGATTTCCTACATGTATGACGATGATGGTTACCAGTCCTACTGCACAGTCTGCTGTGGAGGAAGAGAGGTGCTGCTCTGCGGCAACGCCAACTGCTGCAGGTCCGACACACAAAAACACACACGAGAAACATTACATACAATATGTTTAATATTCCTCCTCTGTCGTATTTTTCTGTCCGTTCACCTCCTTTACTCTCCTCTCCTGCAGGTGTTTCTGCCTGGACTGTCTGGACATTCTGGTGGATCCAGGAGCGTCGAACAACGCTCGCTATATGGACCCGTGGCGCTGCTACATGTGCCAGCCGATGATGCAGTACGGCGTCCTGCAGCGACGGCATGACTGGAGCCTTAAGCTGCAGGAGTTCTTCGCCAATGACAGCGGACAGGAGTTTGTGAGTTATCATCTATACAAATCAAATGCACAATCTACCGAACCGTATGACACTTTTTTAGAAAAATTCCTCACAGAGCAACTGTTATAAAACTGCACCTAAATATAAGGCTTTTTAAAATGAAATGATCCGAAAATTTGTTTTGTCATTGTTGAGATATTTTACTCCTGCAATAACTACCGCATTACTGACATCCACCTAAAATTAAGTTATGAAAACGTTTAATAAATGTATAAAACAATGTCTGATCACTATAGGTTAAGCTTAGGCCAAAAATAAAGACATACATCTTATACCAAATGGTTGCTGTTAGGTCATTTTCTTGTGGTTATATTTGTTTGACAGTTCCCACAGAAACAAAGAGAGTTTACTGAAGGATAAAGAACAAAATAGCTAATAAGCCTCTTAGATGCCAAATAAAAGTTTTCATTTCTCTGCAACATCTTCTGATTGTCTTCCAGGATTCACCAAAGATGTTCCAAGCAGTCCCTGCCGAGCAGAGACGACCAATCAGAGTCCTCTCCCTGTTTGACGGCATCGCCACAGGTGAGGACGAGTGTTAGAATGATAAGACAGACAATTATTAAATGTAATTCTGCTTTTGTCTTAAACCACTTGATGTTTCATTCATTTAAAATGTGTGTCATATTTCAAGTTAAGTGCATTCACAAACACTTAAATCAGGTAAAAGTACAATCATGAGACAGAATGGAGATATGGGAAATGCGACCACCAGATAAGCTTTCCGACACTGAATTGTAAAAATGTCATATTAAACACAAACATTTACAAGCTAAAAAAAACGTACACTTAACCTTAAAAGATAAACTTATCTTACCATACATACTAAATTGTCCCAAAATTGTATTTAGTTTGTCGATTTAAAGTAGGTACGATTAAATAAACAGACATATAACAAATGGTACAAATTAAATGCTTTTCTCTGTTTCCAGGCTACCTGGTTCTGAGGGATTTAGGTTTTAAGGTGGACCAGTATGTGGCGTCAGAGGTGTGTGAGGACTCCATCTCAGTGGGCGTTGTCCGACATGAAGGAAAGATCCAGTACGTGCACGATGTCAGGAACATCAGTAAGAAAAACGTAAGTAAAGGACATTTATTTAATAAAACAAGAGACCGTAACATCTTAATATCTGTCTTTCTAACACTTGGTGGTGCTGTTTTCTTTCCCAGCTGATGGATTGGGGTCCTTTCGATCTGGTGATTGGAGGAAGTCCCTGCAATGACCTGTCGATCGTCAATCCTGCCAGGAAAGGGCTCTATGGTAAGACATGTCAACAGGAATCATTCCAAAATGTATAAAACAACCTATTGAGTTCCTTTGAGATTGTCTGAAGGCTTCTTCTGTTCATTTGCTTTCTCTAAATACTTATTTTTGTGGCATAAAATGAGTGTTTTATCTTTATAATGTTATCTGAAGTGAACACTGGATTGTGGTTATTTCCCATAAAGTTCAGTCCGTACTGAAGCACTGAATTAAGCTTTCCTGTTATTTTTCAGAAGGCACAGGGAGGCTTTTCTTTGAGTTTTACCGTTTGCTGAGTGAGGCCAAGCCCAAAGAAGGAGAGGACCGGCCATTCTTCTGGATGTTTGAGAACGTGGTCGCTATGGGCGTTAATGACAAGAGGGACATCTCACGATTCCTGGAGGTGAGTTACATGGACGGATGGACATTATTAATTATGTTAATATTGTAACAGGTAGTGTTTATTGATGTCTGTGCCATCTTGTAATTGTCTCAACTTAGACATGGAAAAAAGACGTTGACAAACATATTGAGTCATAGTTTTAATTACAAATTGATTCACTGTGTCTTCTGTGTGTTTTTGCAGTGTAATCCTGTGATGATCGATGCCATCGAGGTCTCTGCTGCTCACCGCGCCCGATACTTCTGGGGAAACCTGCCGGGCATGAGCAGGTTGGAAAAAAACTCTCACTTCTGTTGTGTTCAACATGTGCCAACACAGGCTGAAACCATTATGGACTAATTTTATATTCTGTGTTATTTGACACACATATGTTCAGCATTAATATCTATTTATGTGATTAGTTCTCTGGGTTTCAGGCCTCGGTGTGCCTCTGGGATGGACAAGCTTGAGCTGCAGGACTGTCTGGATCACGGCAGAGTTGCAAAGGTTTGATATAGATTATATCTATAGATATAAACATATATAAATATATATATATGATAGCTTTTGTTTTAACAGTTTATTTGCTGTCTCCTAGTTTGGGAAAGTGCGCACCATCACTACCCGCTCCAACTCAATCAAACAGGGGAAGGATCAGCACTTCCCTGTCATGATGAACGGGAAGGAGGACATACTGTGGTGCACTGAGCTGGAGAGGTGAGCAAGAAACACACATACAAACAGACAGATCATATTCAAGTTGTTTATCTTATAAGTATGCTTTTGCAGAAATGAACTTTAAACCTGGATATTCTTATTGTTATTATTATCAGAATAAAATATGCATAATTATTTATTTTAACACACAAAGCCCTTAATGCACCTTTTAAATATATGAGTAATTTATATAGACACCTTAATTAAAGCTGATGATACAAATGTTAGTGTGTAATACATGCCTTTCGACTGATTGTGATGGTGGCTGTGCCTTTGTTTCCCTGCAGGATCTTTGGATTCCCTGTCCACTACACAGACGTGTCCAATATGGGTCGCGGGGCCAGACAGAAGCTCCTGGGCCGGTCCTGGAGCGTCCCCGTCATCAGGCATCTGTTCGCACCACTGAAAGACTACTTCGCCTGTGAATAGATGCCACCAATCACCAAAACAGATGCCACTTATGATTACAAACATCAGCTGCCAGCCAAAATGTTCTAAGGAGCCGCATATTTTTTTTCACTTTGGCAGGCAATTACCAGTTACACCAAAAATACCTGTAACTGGGAAATAGTAAAAGCAGCTGTTAGTTTGTATTAAGCCCTTTTTGATACTTGAGATAATGCACTGCAGCCTTAAACGCACATAACACACACTAACACAGAGATACAGCATAGTGTCAGAAAGAGAGGGCATCACTGACTTTAACAGATTTTTCAGTTTAGCTGAGGTTGAACTGGTGGAAGATGGAGACACCTGACCCCTCAGCTTTGTCCATTAACAAAAGGCCAGTACAGTGGTTTTAACAGGATTTATTTTAACGTTTTAAAAGCCCTAAGAGGGCATTGTTTTTCAGCTGACAAAACTTAGTAGTTGTAGAAAATAGAGAACATAGCACCACCAGCACAGCTTTAGATGTGGCTTCGTACCAAACTCTTTTGTTAAGGGAGTTTTAAAACATTTCAGGGGTCTCTCATCCCTTTATTTAGTTGATTACGAAAATGCTGCTGTGACATGCTGTTAATCTAAACATAAACACTTGAACCAAAGTCTTAAGACAGCACCTGCTGCTGCACTAGCCTCAGGTCTGACGGTATTTTTCTCAAAACAAAGGGAGGTTTAAAGCCTAAATGAAAGGATATTTGGGTTTTACATCAAAATTCTGGGAAAGAAAATCCACATCTGTACTGGATTTTAAGAATATGCGGTTAGTTATTCGATTTAAATATGGTAAGGGAAAAAACGTAGTACCATGTTTTAATTTTGTTTTAAGGAAAATACATTCAGAAATGGAAGCTAGTGCACCACATGCTCACCTGGATATAAAGCAGGATTTTGTCTTTTATTTTAGATTAGTTCGTTTTCATAGTTTTTTGTTGTAAAAAAACACAACTATAATTTTACCTTTTGTCTTTTGCTTTGAGTTGACATATTAGGCATACAATATCTTCCTTTTAAAGAGAAAGAAAACGTTATAAAGATTATATAAACATGTTTTTGTATAGATAGTGTGACACTTTGAGTTATAATGTCTCCCTGATACAAATACTTGAAACAAGGCAATGAAAAATCGACTTATAAAGAGAAGCTTTTTTTGACCATTACATACAGCTAATAAGTGATAGCATTTATTTTAATACCCTAAAATGTTATATTTCGTCTTTAAAAAATAGTTGTCCAGTTCACTGTAATGTCTCTCCACAAGGGGATGATACTTGTTAAAATAACGTTGATATGATTCCAGTAAAGAGTGTTACTGTGTACTGGGTTTTTAAAAAAAATGTAGGCAAACACTGGGGAACACACAATATTTTTTTCTATCTTTTGGAGTTTCTAAAACTTTTAGCAAGAAAACTATCATTATAATCCTCTGTGTCTACTACAAATTGAAATAAATAATAAAAACACAACAAAACTACTGGGGGAAACATCAAGGTTTTTTATATCAATCAATACGTCAAAAGGAATCCAAAACATAATTGACAACGTAATTTCAATGGGATATAATTTCATGAGGCTAGACTCGTGTAATGCAGATGCTTCAGTTTACAGTTTGTATGAATAGTGCTCAGTAATTGTAAGAAAACAAGAGTCAAGAATTTCTTTGTAAATGTTGTTGCCAGAAGAAGAGTTTTACTGTGAGAACAGCAATTACTGTACATGTCATATGTATGCTTAAGCATTTCCACCAGGCGGAGGGATTTATATACCATTTACCTTTATGCGACCAAATTCACAAAATGTTGCGTGTGCTTTTGAAAAATGGCTTCACTTTGATAACTGGAGGATTTCTAAATGCTGTTGGCTGTCACCAAATCATAACACATGGGCATTACCTCAGACAAAAGGGGCAACTGTAAATCACTCCTCCTGTGGGATCTCTGTTCTGTGAATATATACTGTAGCTTTATGCTCCCACATGCCCTGTACATGTTTAGCTTGTATTTTATCACTGGAACTTATTTTTACACTTTGTTTTGCGTACTGTATTGATAGAAAGGTTTACCAGTGCTTTAACTCTTGTTTGTTTTTTTAACACAAGATGCACAAACCTTATAGAACTATTTTCGTTAAAGTTCATCTTTAATTTCAACACCTGTTAAGTGTTTCTATAGCCCCCTTTTAGTTTTAAAGTCTGATTTCTTGTTCCTTAAAAAAAAAAAGTAATTGTTTACATGCTACATTAATACTGCTGAGGTGGTTGGATGTTTTGCTTGAAAACAGTAGCCGAACAATTCTAGGTTGTTTTTGTTGTACAACTGCTCAAGTTGCAGGAGTTTCATTGAACACACATGTTTCAATTTGTAATGTTATAAGCCAATATAGAGCATGTTAATCAATAGCTTTTTGATATCTTTTGTTGTTTAGATGTAAGACATTGTATAATTGTAAGCTTGAGTGTGACTGATATAGAACGTTTTTTGTATCATTTGTTACTTGTTCACCTTTTATTCATTTTGTTAAAAGCCTTTTTATGAATCTAAAGTTCAAAAAACAGATTCCGTGCTATTTTTATACTTCATTTGAGTAGTCGTAAAGTGTTGGATGTATTTTTTTGTTTGTTTACTTCCTATAGGAACCTATATATATAATTTTTTACTCATTAAAATGCAGCTTTGCTGCTAAAAACACTGCAATGTTTCCTTCTTGAAATGTTAATTTATTTGCGTGCATTTATCTTTGAATGGTTACTCCTGCAAAAGGTCTGTAAAAGTTAATAAAGTTGCAGGTTAGCTTTATTTTCATTATATGTAAATCCACAAATTATTATCTAGTGACTGCAATATTTATGATAAAAAATATGGACATATTCACAGAACCTAATCATAAAGTTATCTTAAAATTGATTGTCGGGACAACTGTCGAAAAGTCCATGTGGATTGAATAAAGAGGGTGCTTATTCATGAGAAGCTTACATGTAGGCATAACATTTAAAATCTCATCTGGATAAAACAGGAAATCTTTTAGGTGAGGTACAGTTATTTGTTGCTGCACTTTGGACTTTGTAATGCTATTTAGAAGAATTGAGATTAGGATCTTTTAGGAATAAGGCAAATGTCATTGTGGTTTGACTTTGGCCTTGTTAAACTAATATGGCATGTAGCTAGACTGTGAAATATTTTACATTGCACACTTAAGACCTGTGAAAAGTGTTTTGGATAGGGTCTCCAATTAAAGTTAAATAAGAATCAGTAACTAAAATGTGTTCCTAGAAGAGACCCAACATCACAATGTCCTGATTGCCTCTGATACACTTGTATGGAAAGCTGTGAACAAAGGGTTGGGCCTTTTCTTTAAAAACATAGTTTACCTCCTTTTATTGTGAGAAATTAGCAACACTCGTGATTAATTTTCACTCAGTATCCTGATTTATTATGGTTTACTTTAAATTCCTAAAATCTACCAAACTCTGTAGCATTGATGTCCAATATTTGTATTGAAAGCAGGGCATTGAGGGGGATTTGAGATGTCAGATTTTCGCTTGCCTTTTTTATTTACGTAAAAATAACTACATATACATTATATTTTGCACACTTAAGACAACACTGATTTCATAAATGTTGCCTCCAAAACATTATCGCCGCGAGAACGTAGGCTAGCTGCTAATGTGCTAGCTTTGTGGCTAAAAAGCTAGCCAGGAATCATCTACTTAGCTCATTATGCTAACACCAGTGGCGGTTAGCAACGTATACATATACTCTTAAGTGACATATTTTTCTGACCACTGCCATAATAATGAACACATAGCAGTAATTGTGTGGAGTATGTCTCTTTTTCTACTTCATCCTTTGAAAATCGCCCATATTAAGAAGAAGTATGTGACATTAGCTAAGGCCGGGCGTCGAGGGGGCGGGCGTGTTCAGGGGCTGCAGTGGTGGTTTCATTCAGGTTGTTTAAATACCAACAAGAGAGGAACGAAGTGGAGAGGGTGAGTAGACGAAGTTTTCTCAACTTGTTCTCGAAGGGTTTGCCAAATGTTTTACTTTTCAAATCAAACCTTCTTTTATTTATGCACACAGAGTCCTTGAACGGCACTGTACGTAATAACGCCATGGTACATCGATGCTCCAGTGCTGTGAAGTTATTGTTATACGTTCATGTTTTAGCTTGCTTTGTGTAGCCGCAACGGCTAACGCAAACTAATGCGTGAATTTATTATAACAATTACAATTCCCCTGAACTCTTTAAACTAATATAGCTTAATCTACGGGATTTTAAAAAGCTAGCTAAATCCTACTAGATGGGTTGTGTTAACTGTTATAACGGACTGCATATACACGCGTTTTCGTAGTTAAGTCACAGCGAACAGCTGTAAATATGGTGTAAGTAAGGCCAACTTTAAATGTTCATTGTAACATTTTCATAAAAAGAATTGACCGAAAGTTTGAAGTTGTTATGTGGCGATGCTACTGTATATGTCAGCGGTAACACGTGGTTAGGGAATGTAAAGCTCTCGATTCATTGTTTATGTTTCATTGTTTAGACACGACATCGTCCCAATGTCTGTTGGCATGGTTTTCCTCAAGTAATGCGTCTCTTTCGGGTCAAAGTTGTACACAGAACTGGTAAAATAAATAGGTTATCTGTTAAACAGCTGATCTGAGCTCAGATGATTTGTTTTTCCCAGTACTTGTTCATTGATACATAACCTGACACCGGGAACAATCTCTGCGTCGCAGAACTCATTGGTGCTGATCCTATTCATTCAATTGGTCGGAATACTACGGTCTCTAATCTGATTGCACACAGAGATGGTTGCATTCATGTTCACGCGGTAAATTAAAATGGCCATAGTAATATAAAATATAAATGACCGTAAACACATTTTGGAGTTGTAATTTGTCTTAATTGCTTTTAACTGGTGTTACAAGCAAATGTTACATTTTCAGCATCAAAGGATAAAGTATGGTATGCTTGGTCATCTGTTAAATTTGTGAGCAGAAGTTAATTAAACTTCTCATTCTTACTCCCAACACAATGGCAGCTCTAATGACCGGTGTGTTAAATAGGAGTTAAGATGCATTGGAGCACATTGCCCTTCTCTATTTTTATTTTTATTTATTTTTTTGTAGTCACTTGTTTATCATCTACTGGTGCTGGGATTAACGCTATTTAGAAAGGACATGAATGCAGCATTCTCGCCGGAAATACCCAAAGCAGGTGTGGTATCTGGTAGAATGTGCAGGAAGAACTTATTAGACTCTGCAGCAGCTGAGGTCAGCCGGATCGGTGAAGCAGTGTGTGGAGGAGGATACTAAAACACCACATTTGGGTTGGAGTTCAGACAGACATAACTGGGCGGATATCGAGGTAGGAGGATGACCGGAAAGACGATGGAATTAGATGAGTTTGAAAGGAGCAGCGGGACAAAACCAGGAAGGAATCAGAAGAAGAGAGAGAGTTCTCTAGTGACAGTAATGAAAACAAGGATGAAACATACTTAGCAGGAATACAACTGATTGGGAGCGATATAGCTGGACTTCTGTCTGACAAGCACGAGGTAGCATGTTGGATCATGGACAAACTTGGCAAAGTTAAGTTAGTGGATGTGAAAAGAAGTGGACTGATCATTGTGGAGTGTGTGTCACAAGCACCACTAAATAAAGCGCTGATATTAACAGCATTGGAGGAATACCATGTGTCTAAGAGAGCTCCACACTTCGATACTGGGTTCCTGTCGGACAAAGTGTTCCTGGACCACATCAGTTACCCAGGGAGGATGTTTGTTCCCAAGCAAATACAGTGCAGACGGCGCTGGAAGTTTACACTCTTTGGGGATTTGTGGCAAGTGTGGGGATGAGTTGTGCAGCGGTAGAAACTGTGAGAATGAGCCAAAGTGTTGTCAGTGCGGGGGGAATCATGAAGCATGGAGATCTGATTGTCCAAAGAGAGAAGGTGAGATTAAAATAATAAAGAATAGGGCCAAGAAAACAATACATGAAGAAAAAGAACCAAAGAAAGCGAAGAGTCTAGGAAACAGGGAGTGTACAGCAGGTAGGAGTCAAGAGGATCATTGTTTGTGTAAGGACAAAACTAAGTTCTTGGCGTTTCTTGCCATGGTGATTAACTGTGCTGCTGAGACAGAGAGAATTAAATCATTGTTGAAGCCCCAAAAACTTTCTAAACATTGTGGGAGTTAGTGGAGAGGAAGTGCAGGGGCTCCTGAAAGAGGCATTCATGCCATCTTGAACAACGATATTAGTACTCCTTTGTGATAAAAGTAGTATGTGTGTGTGTGTATATATAGTTATAGTAGGAGTATTTATTTTTTTGTTAGTTAAACTAGGTTTTTTTTTTGGTTTTTGGTTTTTGTTGTGTTTGTTTGGAAAAGGCAGTTTATAATTTATCCAGTATTGGGCGGTAATGCAACGTTTTGGATGCCATTTGCCCCTAAAAACCCCCAAAAGAAGAAGAAGTACTTAACAGCAGCCCTTGCATAATGGTGTACAACGAAACCAGATTAGAGGGTTAGCTAGATATGTTGAGCCTAAAGCTAGAGTTTTCCATATCCTCTTCCAACCTGGTTTCATCATGACAATTTATGCTGCAGTCATAATGTGGTCGGTTTTGAGTTTGGGATTTATATCATCTAAAAATATACGTTTTTATATTCCTGTAAGATTGAATCTGTGCTGTTTTTGCAGGTCAATCCCTTTAGGAGATGGCCATGATGAACATAGCAGTGAATGTGCCTGCCTTTTCAAAGCAACCAAACCGCTATGAGCTGCTGGATTGGCTCAACACAACTTTACAGGCAGGCTTCACCAGGTTGGAGCAGTTATACACAGGTAGGTCAACATGCATTTTTAAATGTGGGAGTACCACCTCAACAAACCAGCATGAGCTAGGCCGTCATAGGGAATATTTTGTGTATAATTGTGTGTATGTTGGACACTGAGTCGACCGGAATGCACATACTTGATTACTGTTGGGTTTGTGTGAACATCCAGGTGCCGCTTTTTGCCAGCTCGTCGACTGCTTGTTTCCTAACAACCTGGACCTCTCCGGGGTCAGATTCCAAAGCAACGAAATGGTGGACGCTCTCTACAACTACAGTTTACTGCAGGCTACATTCAGAAAAGTTGGAGTATTACGAGTGAGTGTTGTGACAAAACTGGGGAACGACCAATAAATCAAGGCCTGTTTACGATTAGTTACAGTTCAGCGCCATGCACATATGATTTTAGGTATTGTTGACCAATAAGACACTGTAATACTACATAAATTACACTTTTTTTTAAGGTAGTTTAGTCACCTAAGAACCCACACAGTTTTCAGTTGAGCTGTAAAGTATCTCTTGCAGCACATATTTTGATCACAATGGTCAAAATTGTTCTTTTTTAATTAGGTGCAAACATTTTTTAACCCTCAAGATAGAAACACATCTCAAACTCAAACATATATTGGTGAAGATGAACAAGTTTAAACCTCTTATCTCTTTCCAGCACATCCCTGTTGAAGCGCTGATAACAAGGAACTCATCGGTCACTCTGACATTCCTGAACTGGTTTTCAGTGTTCTTTGAGAAGAATAAGAGAGAGGACAGGGAGTACAAAGCCTTGGAGGCCAGAAGTGGACAGAATATTGTTCCTCCACGCTCAGGTAGGAAAAGAGTTTGTAGGTGGATACATCTCCCTGTTGTTCCACATATATTGTCCATAGCGGTTGACTGAAATATGCAATATTTGTTTATTTGTAACGTGTAAAATGTTTCTGTTTTATTATTATAGAGCACATACACAGTGATTAGTACACCAAAGCAAATTCATCCAAATTAAAGGATTATTTGTGCCTTTTCATCTTTAGCCATGACACTGCGTTTTTTTATACAAGCTGGTAGATTAAACTTTTTCTTCCATGATAGGAACTACATGATTTAAACAAGATAAAATGCCCCTTACGTGTTCCCAAATCAATCCACAAGGTTTTAATATGGTTGGACACACAGTATTTTTCAAGGCTCTTGTTAGACAGGCAATGCATTACAACTATGTGATGTCAGTTCTGTGTACCACCCTATGTTGGAATATTTAGCTTTAATGCAGAAGTCCCTACAAACTCAGACATAAAAACATTTCTATAGCAGTTTTAACAGAGCCCAAGTATTAATTGGATGCTGCCCTTGCCTTAACATACGACTATATCAATGCCAGGTCAATTACACGCAGTGAGAAAACACAAACGTTTTTTACTTTAGCTAATGAAAATGAAGCGTAAGGGAAATAAAGCCAGTAATATCAATTGTTTATGTCTTAAAGCACTTGTAATGTGTTTTCACTCCCGTTATAGATGCTGATCCCCAAGAGATTGATTGGGAGTTCATACCCAAAAGAGCGGAAAAAGGAAACCCTACAAAAAACAAGAAACCTGAGGAACTGGATGACTGTCATGAAACCTTTTTGCTCTTCATCAGAAGATACTGCAGCGACACAAGTACAGACCCTTCAGTTTCTGCCCGCTTAAGTCCAACCCACCACAAGGACATCATTAAAGCCTGCTCCTCCTCGCCGTACTGCCTCTACCTGTATGTGGACGTGGAGCTGGGCATAGAAAAGAACACAAATGTCGTCCTGGTCGGATATTTCGACCAGAACTCAGGGGTCAGTGTGGTGAAGCCGCTGCTCACACTGCAGATGAGCGGCAGCATTGCTGACCTACCAACCTCTGAGGATGCAGACAGGATACACACTGTGCACACACACGCTGAAACTGATGCTGGCCTTCTGATCGAGGCGCTGGAGAGGTATGATCTTTGTCTGCCCAACGCCGCTGTGTTTTATTGTAACGCTCCGAACCTGGGGTTGAGCAGGGTGTTTGTAGCGCACCTCCAGGCTTTCAACCAAAAGATCATATCGCTCTGCGGCCTCCCCGGGATGGCCTCACGAGCCTGCCAGGCCGGACTTTTGGCTTCCTTTAAATGCGTGGTTGACCTCATTAGAGACATCCACTATCACTTCTACACCTGCCCCTCTGTCAGTGACATTGTGAAAGGCCTGTTTGCTGAAAAGTACTACAACCCATCCCTTCCCATCTCTGCACAGTGTCTGTTCATCATCCACGCTTGTCAGAAGATGGTTGACAGCTGGAGGCTTTTAGTGGAGTATTTTAAGTCATTGATGCAAGTAGAGGACGTGGCCCGGATCAAAGCCCAGCTGATAGATTATAAAATCCATCTGCGCATCATTTTCCTCGCACACATTTTGGAGCCCATCCGAGCCCTCGAAGAGTTGCAGGAGTCCGGCAAGGCGTCCGTGCCTGTGGAACTCAAGCTGACCTCCATGCTGATGAGATCGTTTGCGGCCAGTCTGCTCCGGCCCTTCGCCACAGAGCAGTTTCTCAAGAAGCGAGACCTGCTTCTCCTCCGAACCAGCACGGAGCTGCTCCCCGTCACTGAGTTGCAAGTAGGTTCTTGTGCCAAAGAGTTCCTGTGGGCCACCGCCGTCGTGGATCTGGGGGAAGCGGAGAGGAGGGACTTCCTGAAAGACGCGGCAGCTTTCTACACAGCAGCACTGGAGAGTTTCGTGGAGAGTCTTCCTCAGCATCTGGGGGATGTGGCACTGAATAATATAGGCAGGGTGCTGAACCATTCTGAGAAAATCAATGTAAGGATATTTTTTTCCTTTCATTCAAAGTGACACTTAGTGAAGTCAGCTCCTGCTTAACATTTGTTGAATGTCAAATTAATACAATGAACTAAATCATAGTCGGGATGCAGTGAAACATGACTCAATCAAAAGTTTTCTCAAAAATAAAAAGAGTTCTCTCCACAGAATTACACTTGTCTTATATCATATTATTTGTGATATATATATCTATAGATACAGTATCAAATCTGTGCGGAAAATATAGAAAAGATAAATGTAATCTCTCGATGGGCTGCATTTTTGATGTGTGTTTTTCTTTCAGGGTAATAAACTGACTGCAAGTATGCTCACAGAGTTGGCGGAGCAGCTGGGTCTGTTCAAAACTGAGGTTATCAGAAAACATCCACTGATCAACGACTACTTCCATTTCTTTAAGCAACTAAAGAAGGAACAAAGCGTCTGCTGGAAAAAGGTAAACCAACAACTCAATGGCGCAAGTTTCCTAACCGTTTATTAATTACATTTTTAACTGACAAATACTGGTGTTACCTTTTCAGGTTAACAGTAGTTCATGATTCAGGAAAAAAAAACTCATACTTGAGCGATATATACATTTGTTTTACCATCGTGAAGTTGCAGAAAAAGTGCTGGTTCTGAAGCTATGGAAAGTAATAACAATAGCCGCCTGTGTTCTCTTCATAGATATTGTATCTGAACAGAAATGTCCCATCTCTGCGTAAATTCTTCCTGTCCATCCTGGCCCTGCCAAGCTCTCTTCCCAGGTCGCAGGTGTTTTCTAAGGTGAGTGTTAAAAGCTAAATCTGTTCTGAAGGTTGGGTCAATAATAGAATCGGATGCCATTTTCACTAAGGATCTTATTTTAAAGGGATAGTTTGGATGTTTTAAAGTGTAATTGTATGAGGAATTATCCATAGTTAGCATTTACAGTATCAACAAATCCAAAAACAATACCAATCATATTCCCTGATCCAACGATTAAACAACACATACGTTTGTCATTAATACAAACACTTAATACAAACATACACAGGAGTGAATCAAATCCAATTTAAAGGGGTCCTATTATACTCTTTGGGGTTTTCCCTTTCCTGTAGTTTGTTTCATAATTCTTTTGTACAGATCAATGGTCTGCAAAGACTAAAGTCCCAGAGGGAGTTTCTCTTTAATTCTGTCAATGTGTGTTTTTGCTCCTGATCGAAGATGTCCAGCAAGACTCTCCCTCAAAGCAAAGAAACCCCTAAAGCGTTACCTCAACCGTGCAAAATTCCGGGAATACCCAGCATATCGAGCAAGCCTCTGAAGAAACCTGTCCCGTCCATAAATGTCAACAAGCTGAAAGGGGAGTCTTCATCAGATGAAGGTGACGGTACTGTGGCCAAACCACGTTTACAGCTTCCCTCCAAACGCCCCAGCATTGAGGAGGATTCAGACAAAACAGACAATTCTTCAGGTAAGGCTGTCAGGTGTGATGTTAGAGTGGAGCTCACTATGTTTCTGTACCAGCCTCATCAACTTGTATAGAAAAACCAAACAAAGAGAAAACACCAGACTCGGGGACAGTTTTATCCCACGGACCACCATTTTTCCAGATTCCTGATCTCACCACTTAATGGGGTTTTTCTAGAAAAATAATGTATGAGGGCACTAACGTCACTTCTGGTCAAAATGACGGCCCCTCCCACTTTCCCCTTAAAATAATGCATTAGAGCAAAGCGGAAAATAATAGTCTCCTCATGTCTTAAAGCTGCTGAGTCATATATTAAACCTGAAACAACAAGTAAATGCCAAGTTACATTTTCTTTACTTCCTCTACTGAAAAATGGACAGTAAAAGAAAGGATTTAATTCAGAAACAGTGTCAGCCTGCTGCCTGCCACTCTTCCACCTGCAGACCGGACATCCATCCCCTATTTATTAGGAGCTCCGTAAAAACAAAGCTGTCTCTGCCGTCTGACGCTGTATTCGAGACAATTTTCATATCTTTTGAGTAATTACAGTGTTTGACGAGCAGAAATATTGTTTTCTGGCATCATGATTGTGGGGAAAATCTGCATTTTGGTGAGAGGGTGCAGCGGCCCTGTTACCCGGTTTAGAAAAAACCCTGACTTACATTTGTTCATAAATCACTGTTCTTCTATACATTTGTTTTTCCATTTATCTACATGGTTATATAACATTATAGTACAGTACTACATTTTACATTCATTTTCATCTCATTCTATTTAACCTTTACATGGTTAACTTTTTCCTGCATTTACTTGCACTATTTTATTGCACTTTATACTTTTCTTATTTCTGTCATGTATTAAGTACCGTAATTTCCGGACTATAAGCCGCTACTTTTTGCACAAGCTTTGAACCCTGTGGCTTATAGTCCTGTGCGGCTTTTCTATAGATTTTTCATGATTTTTGTGATATCGTAAGAGGTTTTGTTTTGGTTTGTTCCGCTGTTTTACGGCACTACTTTGTCTGGCGAAAGGGCATGTGATCAGACACACAGTCACGGGGGAAAGAGTGGTATGTTGGTCACATGTCCGTCCGCCAGGCAAAGTAGTGCCGTACGAATTAGCGCGAAAAAGACACTAGATTAGCAAGAGCAGGACGAGTATTACAGGAGCAAAGGAAGCTTTCATCCACAAACCCTCATTATGGCAAACAAAAGAAATGCATATGATGCAGCTTTTAAATTAAAGGCAGTCGATTTGGCTCTCAACGAGGGAAATAGAGCTGCTGCACATACCCTTGGTATAAACGAATCAATGGTGAGACGTTGGAGACGCCAGCGTGAAGAACTGGCTAAATCCAAAAAGACGAAAAAAGCTTTCAGAGGTTATAAAAGCAGATGGCCCAAACTTGAAGACTGGATGAACACACAGAGAGCAAACGGGCGAGGTGTTTCAACTGTGCAGATCCGACTGAAAGCCAAAACAGTCGCCACCGAAATGAAGATGGAACATTTCAGAGGTGGACCATCCTGGTGTCACAGATTTATGAAACGAAAAGGACTGTCCATCAGGGCGCGGACGACATATTCTCTTACATATGGTAATTCAACATTAAAACACCTGCGGCTTTTAGTCCGGTGCGGCTAATGTATGAACAAAACAGGATTTCCCCCTAATTTTAGCTTGTGCGGCTAATATTCAGGTGCGCCTCGTTGTCCGGAAAATACGGTATATGTATCACTGTTGGCATGGCCTGGGATTTCATTACCAACGACTATAATGTACTTGGTCAAATTAAAATGTTATAATAACTCTATGCTGCGAATATTGGAAACCAATTTGACTGTTTTCTCTTTTTTTCTCAGATGTGGTGGATGTCACTGAAGAATTCAAAATAAGGCCCAGCAGAGTAATGAAGCCAGAAAGTAAGATATATATATATAGTTAATTATGGAGTATTAAAAATTGTTAACAATAATAGTAGTTATTGTTTATTGACATAAAGCCCTGGAAAAAATTAAGAGACCTGCATGATCAGTTTCTCTTGTCTTATTTTTATAGGTACGTCTTTTGAGTTACTTTTTTTTTTTTGTTCCCTATTGTATTCTATGAACTGCTGGCAATTTTTGTCTGTGTTGTAATTCAACAGACACTGGAATGGCTGCCTTGCATGTAGAGATAAAGATTTAAGAAAAAATTGGAGTGGTCTCCAACTGATTTTTTCCACGGCTGTATATTCAAACACAATGTACACTTATTGTAGTCCTAGTGTTGTGAACCATGCTATATTTAACGAGTGTCTGGAAACTTCAGTAGGTTCACTGTCACTGTTTTGCAGGTGAAAGAAGTCCAAAGGCAAAGTATGCATGCGTTGAGGGGTGTAAAAACGATGATGAAGTCAACGACTGCGTGATTTTAACAAAAACACCACCCAAGCCTGCAAAAATAATGGTAACCATAGTTTATTCAGATGAGCATATTTAAAAACGGAACAAATCTCTTCATACATTCATATTCTAACAGGTATTACAATGCATCTTTGGAAGTTAGGTTTTGTATGGTTGCATTAAACGTTTGTGTTTGTTGGACAGGGTGTGATTGGGGAGCTGGTCTGGGTTTTGGTCGAGGGCTTTGCTTCCTGGCCAGCCGTCATTGTACCGTGCATGGGAGAGGAGCAATATCCAGAGTGTAGGATGGTGTCATGGTACGGACAGAACATGTCCTCTCTGGTGAGTGGCAGGATATAACAATAATCATAAACGCCTAATAGTGACACTTAGGCAAATGTGAATTGGCTGGGTACATTGCTGTTTATTTTTGCTCATTTCATTGTCTGCACTAAAAGAGCTAGTGAGAGCAAAGTTTCGTCTTTGGGCCAGAGCAACTCTACTCTAGTTGTGGAATGTGTCTGAAATATTGTCCATTCCCAACACATTGCCATGCACTATGTTAAGTACCTGAATAAATGTCTCTGATTCCAGGTCAGCAAGAAGGATCTGAAACCGATCGCTCCCTTTGCCCAGCACTTCTCCTCCAACTCTTTCGCCATCCTCAACAACTACCGAGAAGCCCTCTTCTTGTCTCTGAAGGTCTGAGAGTCTCTCTGTGTATTTCCTGATGTGTGTATGGGATCCTAAAAAGTGCATATGTGATGAAGATTTGTGCTCTCGCTTACATGTTTATATCCATGCCTTTTTTAGGAGGCAGCCCTACGCTGTAAGAAGAAGTTTTCTGCGTCTGCTGAGGACCAAGACGAGCTGCTGAAACAGATGTTGGAATGGGCCTTCAAAGGGTTTCAGCCCTCGGGGCCAGACGGACTCCAACCGACGGCAGCCTCAACGGGTATGATTAATGAAGTGCCTGAATAAATTATATCCACTGCTTGCAAAGTGTGGTGGGTTAAATACTCAGGAGTAAAGTCAGAAGCGTTTGAGAGAAATTAAGCATTCATATGTATCTATTACTGTGCTTTTCTTTTATATTAAATACACATTTCTCGAACAGCACTATAGAAAGCAGGAGTCAGCTAACTGCTAGCCTTGTTGCATTTCAGATTTGAATGGAATTCAATGGAATGGACTTTTTGTTGATCAAGTTTCTTTCTAGTTCAGTACAGTTGTACAGCAATTCAATAGAATAGAATTACAACTTCAAACGGTTCTGTTTCTCATGTGTGAACAGAAACTACAGCTTTCATTAAAACTGTACTGGAGCAGCAGAGTGGGACCTTTCATCATTGTATCTCATAGCTTTCTCTCATATTTAGTAAATTGACCAGCACTCTTCAAGTGTAAAACTCTGGGTCACAGGGCCCTGTGGAGGGGGCCAGCAGCAGGGTGAACGGTTTTTGAGCTTTTAGTCCTGGGGCTGGGGCTGGAAGGCTCTGCCACCTTCTTTCCTGCCCACCTCAGAGTCCTGGAGGCAACAGGTCCTGCAGCCAATCACCTTCTCTGCAAAGTGAGTGATGTGCTGCATTCTGCTCTCCACTTTGGCCGTTCCAACATTAGGTGAAGATGGAACTCCGGACACCGATTGCAGTTTAGAAGGTCACCATATTCAGCTGATTTCCCATCCACTGTTTGTATGCACCAACTGAAATATGCATCAAGCAGGTGAATAAGGAGTGGAAATGTGGAAAGAAAGGTTTTTACACTTGTCTGAGGAAGAAATGGACTCGGCACATAAATAATGGCATATATGAAACGCAGAGGTTGCGCTAGACTTTTTCATTGTCCGTCATTTTGACGGGCAGGGTCGTAAAAAATCCGTCATTGTCCATTATTATCTGTCATTGTATTTTAACTTTTAAATGGTTATATTAGGCCTAAGCCATAATGCTTATATTTAATAGCCTCAATTGTTTTTTATTGACTTATTGTCATAAAAAAAATAATTCACAGAACAAGCGTGTTTTAATAATAATTATTTATTATGCATTTCTTTTCTGACGATCAGAACTTTTTCAGCTGTGAAAACATAGCGGCTGTGCCTTAGAACGATGGGCTATTTTAGCCGAACGAAGTCAATTATAGTGAAAATACAAACAGCTCAAGCAGCTCAAACTTTCCTTCTTGGCCGCATGGATTTGAACAGTGCGCTTGCCTGCGTGTAATCAAAAGTGTCAATGGATTCTGCTGCCGAGGCGATTGACATTAAATGCTGCGCCTTTGCCTCCGACAGACGATTTCTCGTGGCGGTTTTTATTTTATTTTGAAGGCTGAACCCCCGCTCAGCTGCAACACTAGACACTGGGATAACCAGCGCCACCTCAGCCAACGCTCTAAAATCGGGAAACATTTCCCCTAGCGAAGTGATGAGCAGCCGACAGGAGCCCCTGAACGAGGGATTTCCCGACCCTGCCAGCACTCTCTTCATCGGGAGAAAATCCCTCTGCATGCGGTACAGGAGACAGCGAAGTGACACAAACGACTCAATGCATCTCTTTTAAATAGCAAAATTACGCCCACATGCTTTCTGCAGATGATTGAGAAGGGGAAACAGCCCACTGAAACAGGTAGATAGCCTACACTACTGCAGCCATAGGCTACATCTCAGACTGTGCTAATGGCACAGACCGCTAATGGTTTTAAATCGGAGCATGGCTTTGAGTGCGATGGAGCTGAACTTGCGCAGCTGGCTACAATGTATCGACCCACTGAACACCAGAACAGCCGTAACGTCGGCTCAGATTGAAAGTTGGTGTCGGCAATGAAGCTTATGCAGAGTAAGAAAACTGTCACAACTTGCCTGGTATTTCAATTGTGATTTTTATTGTTGTGTTTATTATTGGTAATGATCATTGTAAAAATCTGTCAAAATGACGGACGGCCTTCAGATTTTTCCGTCATAGCTAAAAAATATCCGTCAATGACGGACATTTGTCGGTTAACGCGACCTCTGATGAAACGTTTAACCTCAACGTCGACTGAATCTTCATCTGCATTGAAGAGATGAAGCATCAGATATGCCATATTTCCTTAATTTTTCTAATGCTTCTTTCAACATTTGAAGTTCCACCGGCACTCTTTTAATTAAGTAACTTGTTGCACCCTCTTCTACAATGTTATAATAACTTCAATATAAGACCTAATAATCGCATAAGGGTAGTGGATGAACACAGTTCCTTTCACTGTTTCTTTCTTTTTCTTTTCCCGAAATTCACACAACAAGATAAAGATAAGTTGAAGTGATGCCAGACAATAAGTGTCAGCATCTGGTTAAAGAAAACCGCTTCACAGACTAATATACATACATCATGTTACTGTATTTACCTATAAATATAACTTCGATGCTCACTTCTTTTATGTCTTCTGTTTAGGTGTAACTAAAACAAACAACCGGCCGCGAGTGTTGAGAATACACCTCCCGAAGGTCGACTCCTTGCACACGTCACACAGCTCCTTCCCCCCGATAAGCAGCAATTGTAACATCCTCAGCAATCAGACGAAAGAAGTGTCCTCCTCCTTTGACAAACTGCCGCTGGAAAAGTCCTCCCCCAGACCTGCAAATGGAAAATCACGGGAGGAAGGATTTGAGATTCCAGGAAAATGCAATAACGGAGTTGTGAAGAAGAAGGTGTCCAGGGGAGGATGGACAGCCGAAATGGGGAAGGGAGGATCGGAGGGAGAGAGGAATGACTGTGGAGGAATATTGGAAAAGGAGATGGGGAGTGGAAAGGGAGGGAGTAAAGGAGGGAAGGCGCAGAAGAAGAAAAGCAGTCCGGCTGAAGATTTTTTTGATGATGATGTGTCACCGGATTATGTTCCCCCCAAGATGAGGGTGACCTACGCCAAAACGTACAATAAAGTCAACCATCCATCCAGCACGTACACACAGCCGGACCAGAAACTCCGAGGTAGTTAAACACAATCTTAATCTTTCATTAAGTTAGAACAAGTATTAATTAAGCCGAAGATATTATACATAAAGTATATTGTTTACACTTGTATGAAAAAGTCCACAATTATGTTCATGCATTACATTCACTCCCAGATGTAAAACAAAGAGAAGGGAACATATTTGAAGATAAAATAAATAATGTTTAAAATATATGTTCCAAAAAAGAAACAGAAATCTAATTCTAACAATAGGAACATAACTCAGATGAGGCAGTCCAGGAACATTGATTTCCCTTCTCTTCCTACATTTCTTCTCTTTCCCTGTCCCTGTTTCAAATACTTACTAACTGAATAGCTAAACTTGAGTTTGAGTTACTTGTGTGTCTACCCATTTCAGTCAGTCAGTTGTTGCTTTCTTTCCTTGCAGAGGAGATCATCCGGAGTATCATGGACATGAAGTTGGACATTGATGGTGAGTTTTTAGGCATGTTGCAATTCCTTTTTGTTGCAACTCACTGCCATATGATAGGATTTTGTGGTTCGGAGAAATGAAATGAGTTGCTGATTAGTGGCTTTTTATGTGCACAGTATTGTAAGAAAGAATGTGTTAAACTATTATTAGGTTTTCAATGATTTCTAAGGATTGAAACATATTTATGCTAGGCATGCTTTTAAATGTCTTTTTTTCTGCAGGCTTTTGTTTGTGCTGTGGTACTGAAGACGTGGAGATATTTCACCCTCTTTTCAAAGGCAGCCTCTGCTTGATGTGTAAAGTAAGGAATCGTCAACTTTTCTTTATGTTTTGACCAGCAGTTACTAATGGGGTCAAAGTGAATTTACACTGTAATTCCTGTTTAACCCTCCTTAACCAGTGTCTGCGATGCTGTCTGTGTCCCTGTAGAATAACCTAACAGAAACTCTGTATCGGTACGATGAAGATGGCTATCAGTCCTACTGCACCATCTGCTGCTACGGACTGGAGGTCATTCTGTGTGGCAACAACAGCTGCTGCAGGTTGGTTTGTTCATCTCTTTCTCTTACGTTTGAATACAGTGTGTAACATATCTGCAGTAATATATCTTACAACAACCAGACCTATGCTATATCATTTGTTGAGCTCTGTACTTTACATCCAACATGTTTCAAATAATGTTAAAACCTAAGAAATATGTCATTTTGATCAAGGTGAATTTTATTTGGCATCATATGCTCTTTAGCCCCTCTTGTTTTTATAAATTGCATGCTGTTGCAACACAGTTATCCAGAAGAGACATCAATAATAAGATATTTCAGTATTTTTAAAGCTTACTTTGATGAGTAGGTCATCCCAACCAGCAAGTTAATGCGTCATAAAGTGATTTTATTTATGATTCAAGAATGATTGAATTACCCACATGACATTGTCTGCAGGAGAAAGATACAGTCGCTGTAAAAACAATGGACTCATGTAACTGTAAATGATCAGGTTAATGCTACGTTAAGTTGCAGATATTTCAACTGAATTTAGGTTGAGAGACCCTCAGCAGCTTAAAGGACATACTTTGTGTGTACTTACTTCTTATTCCCCTGTCTTTGTCCTTCTCTCCTCTTCATCTTCAGATCATATTGTGAGGACTGTGTGGACATCCTGGTCAGTGCGGGGACGTTTGTTTCGCTAAAGAGGGTGGACCCGTGGATCTGCTTCCTGTGTCAGCCTCATCAACCGCACGGCGCTCTGATTCCCAGAGAGGACTGGAGCATCCGAGTTCAGGAGTTATTCGCCAACAACAGCGCCATGGAGTTTGTGAGTGATAAACCGATCAACAATTGTTCATGTCTAACACGGTTACATTATATATTGTTATACATATTGACGATTGATTTTCTGTCAATCAACCAGTTAATCACCAGTTAAATCTCCTTTTAATATTACATTGTTCTTTTTATCTTGTAGGAGCCTCACCGTGTTTACCCGTCCATCCCTGCAAACCTGAGGAGACCTATCAGAGTTCTGTCACTGTTTGATGGCATAGCAACAGGTTAGTGGACACACACATTCCCACTCTCTGTAAACAATGAAAAAGAACATAGAGGAAAAAAGTGCATGAAGAAGTAGAAAAATGTCTTTCTTTCTGTTTTTGTTCAGGCTACCTGGTGCTGAAGGATCTTGGCTTCAAAGTACAGAAATGTTATGCCTCAGAGATTTGTGAGGATTCGATTGCAGTGGCAAGGGTCAACCACGACGGGAAGATCATCCACGTTGGAGACGCTCGTTTCATCACCCAGAAACTCGTAGGTTTATTTTCTATGCATTCGCAACCTTACACGGTTAATAACATTGTCTTTAGTTTGTTGTTGTTTGAGTCATGTCTTTTTTTTATACAGTATATCTTGACTCAATACTGAACTAAACCAGCTCTGTGTTCCTCTTTGACCTCCAGCTGGACCACTGGGGTCCGTTTGATCTGCTGATCGGTGGCAGCCCCTGTAACGACCTCTCCATCGTCAACCCTATAAGAAAAGGCCTCTATGGTACGTTACAGTGTTACAGCACTAAATGCATACATTGTCAAGATTATAAATGCATTAATGTTGTTAAAATGCCAAACAGCTGTTTCTACCTGCACATATTTGTATATAGAAATACATATAGATTAGTGGACTGTTCAAAAAATGAGCAGTTTTGGTGCTTGGAGCTTTGTGATGACATGAACAAATGACTCAATTCATCAAATAAAATAGGCCAAAAGACATAATCAGTATTGCACTTCTGATCAATTTCTGTGCTGTAATCCCCTCCTCTCTCCTGCAGAGGGCACTGGCAGGCTGTTCTTTGAGTACTACCGCATCCTTCAGCTGCTGAAGCCCAAGGAAGAAGACCCCAGGCCGTTCTTCTGGCTGTTTGAGAACGTGGTCTTCATGAACACGCATGACAAAGTCAACATCTGCCGATTCCTCGAGGTGTTCACCGTGCATTTGGTTTCTTTTTATCTTGAGCTCTTTCCTCCTTTCTTACTGTTATTTTTTCCTCTCGTTTCTTACCTTTCCCATATCTTTCCCTTCCTGCTGTCCTCCTAGTACTGCTGTTTTTCTCTGACAATGACTCATGTAGCTATGTGATTCTTCAACAGTGCAACCCGGTGCTGGTGGATGCAGTCAAAGTTAGCCCTGCTCACAGAGCACGATACTTCTGGGGAAACATCCCTGGGATGACCAGGTGAGACTTTAAATGAAACATTAGTCATAATGGTCGAATAGCTCACAACTAATTGTCAGACTATGTATTTGATTAGGTATTGTTAACGCATAAATATTCTATAGTTTTTACTCATCATTCTTTGTCTTTTTGGCCTTTCTTTGCTCTGAACTGCTGCTTTATTTAAGTTGCTCTAGCATTGTTTCTCTTTTTTTCCCATTAGGCCCATCATAGCGTCCCAGAATGACAAGCTGAGTCTGCAGGACTGTTTAGAGTTTGGAAGAGAAGCCAGGGTCAGTGACTGAACCTACTGCAAAACATTTACGCTTAATATTACTCAATGTGACTTTTTTTTAAACAAAAATACCAAATATGATTGCAGTGTTTGTTCAGGTGAAAACAGTCACTCAGTCTGTGTTGTTTTTATTCCAGGTCACCAAGGTGAGGACGATCACTACCAATGCAAACTCTCTGAAGCAGGGCAAAGGACTGTCCTCTCTGCTGCCTGTCCTCAATAACGGCAGGGAAGACAACCTCTGGATCACTGAACTAGAAAAGTGAGCATCTTAATAGATATTTAAAGATTGTGTGTTTTTAATAAAAGGCAAAAATCTAAAAGGACAAGAAGAAGGCATTTTATTCAGTTTTGATTAACCTCATGCACATGCTGGAGTGTGTTGTTCTTCCCTGCTTTATATTATTTCAGTTTTTTCTTTTCCTTTTCAAAGACACTCAACAGAAATATGTCTAACATATTGGAGTCAACTTGTTGATAGAAATAATCGAATATGGTGTTGCAGATCTAAATGTAACACCCTGAAACTTTGGCTGATGTCTGTAATTCTTCTCCAGGATCTTTGGATTCCCCAAACATTACACAGATGTGAGGAACATGACCCGGCAGCAGAGGCAGAAGGTGTTGGGGAAGGCGTGGAGTGTGCCCGTCATCCGCCACCTCTTCGCTCCCCTGAAGGAATATTTTGCCTGTGAGCAACTGCCTCCTCTGACCTGATCCTCCATCTCCTCCACCTCCCCATCCTCCCCTGACTCTCCAGAAATGCAGCAACTCAGATAGGGGAAATTATTCATGTTTTGTAAGGAATGTGTTTGTGTGGAGGATTTCCCCATGCTACCTGCTTTATAAGAAATAGTTTGAGCTGAAATGAACTACGCAGTCCTCTACTTATTTCAATTTCAGACAAGCTTTTGTGGACAAACGTTTGCAGGAGGAGAGCAATTCAATCAATTTCATAAAGGTGCTGAAGACGTTACCGTAACGTTGTATATGCATCAAAAAAGGGCATGAACCCTCAAGATTTTTAAGCATTTTTAAGTAGCTAGGAAATGATGTTCATATGGTGGGATGATAATTTTATTCTGTTAATATTTAAGCATTTCTGTGTGGATCATGTTGTTGTATATTTTGTCTGCCTCGTTTCTTTACTGTTATATTTGAATCATGTTGGTTTACAGGAGAAAAACAACTTGCTGTATGTTATCATTAGATCAACATCAATGTGTTATATTCTGCAGCAAGCCCGGTCTTTATACAAAAATGACCAAAATTGTTAGTATCGTTGAGAAGAAACAAGGTTTTTGTGGCTTATTTTTCACAGTACAGAAACTGTCTTTAAATAATTTTCATAATGTTTTCATCTTTTTGTTCCATATTCATATTTGTAACTCTTGTTTTACTCAGGGAAGCGGAAAATAATGAATTGTAACCTTTTTTTCACGTGTTTTTTTAAAGGTCGCATTGAACAGTTTGTATCTTATCATTGATTCTCAGTATTATGTTTAACTTTAGAGAAAATGAACGTTGTTTATAATAGAGCACACAAAGCTCATAACATAGTTGACCCTTCAGTATTTATGGGAAGAAGATCCCAGTCCACTACGATCTTTTTTTTTTTCCAACCAGCTGCTTATTTGTTGTTAAATTGTGTAACAACTTTATTTTATTTGTCATTCATCATCAGAGGTTTGTTTTTTTTGTTTCAACAGAACAATGACTAACTATGACAAAATGTTTATATTTCACACTGATGCTGCACCACTGAAGCCTTTGGCCTCGTTGACGAAAACTGTGATCTTTTCTGACTGAAGACGTTTCATAGAAGAATGTCTTTGAAATTGTTTTTATTTTTTTATTGTAAGTTGGCTGTACTCTATTTTTGCACAGAACACCAGAGGGGTGGGTTGAGAGTTGTGTTCATAGATGTGGGTAAAGAACAGTGCCAGATATTTTCATTGATATTTTTTACTAAGGGAAAGGCTGCATGATTTGCAAAGTAATTGTTTGAAAACGATTTGTTTTACTTGGAACTGTTGACAAGACCAATAAAAGAAAAGAATTGCACAATGATCCCACGGATAGCTTATTATTATTATTTAATACATCTATATTATAACAAATGAAATATTTTACAAGAAGTTTTACAATTCAAGTTGCATAATTAAATGGCAATACATTGAGTGGATATTTTGTTCTCATTGCCATTTTTTTCAAACGAAAGTCATGACATGAGACTTATGTTTTGTATTCATCTATTCAACACGATACGTGAACATCATACACTCTGATAATAGGATAAGATAAGAGGTACTTTATTGATCCCAAACTGGGACATATTTACGTTGCATACAACATTTTTACGTTGCATACAAAAAGTCCAGATCGGGGCAGACAACAGAAAATCACTTGGAAGTAAGTAAATGTAAAACGAATAAAAATACAGTTTGATAGTTCAGATTAAATATTTTCTAAATACACAATTACTTTGAATTGCTGCTGATGTTCTTAATTGTGCTAATATATCGTTTTCTCTCTGTTCACTATTTTTTACGGGCTGCGCAATAAAGGCGTCACGTCGTTGCGTTTAGGCGTTACCAGAGCATATAAAGGGCGTTACCCATTACGTCCTGACGTCACCAGATAGCTTCTTCCGCTGCCGGTATAGCGAGTGCCTGAGAAGGAAAAAGAGAAGTGCCTAAAAACGTCGCAACAATTGCCGATTTATCTTTTTAGGACAACGAGTGACAGCAGAGAAAAATAATAACACCACAGTGTCCAAGATCTGTTAAAGCCAATCCACTAAAGGTAGGTGTAACTACGCTGAAACACGGAGTAATTTAACGTTATTAGCCACCGGCATGTGAAAGGTAGCTAAGCCCGTTTAAGCTAAGATGCTAGCAAGAACATAATCGTCTGATCCCGAATGGAATAAACCAGCTAGGGCGAGGCTACCAATGCAAATAAATAACTGCTTTTGCCTCTGTTTGCTTAAAATGCAGTCACATCGACCTCTTTTGTGCTTCGGTACTTGAAGTTTGCCGCATTAGCCCTCACAGACAAGCTAACTCAAGATAGCTGGGTGCTTGGTGAGTTCAGGGCGGGGAAAACGTCTCAGTAATGTCCGCCAGTGGTCGAGATTAGCCGGTGACAGAAACCTAGCTACGTTATTGCCAACGATACAAATCGTCTATATGTAAATTGACAACCCATTTCATAAATTGCCACTTTGTAGCTTGTTGTTAAGTGCTTAAACAGTATGTAGAATGCTCGCATATCTAACTGGTCAGTTGGCTAAATGCCGCTACCGTTAGCTTTTGAAGTTTCTAACCGGGCCCTGTTGCGTTTAGCTAACCGTTACTTGCTATCAACTGCAATGTCCAAGTTGCCTAGTAACTCAGATCTGCAACTAACGTTTATTAATCTTGATTTATCGATTTGCCTATGAAATAAAACAAATGGTTAGCCAGCTGTTAAGAAATATATTAAATTCGGTGTTTTTGTTTTTAGGTATAAGCAGGTGCCACTTCACTTCGTCAAACATACTGAGTTAAAGGACTGCATTCAAGCTGTTGACATACTTCTATAGAAAAATTAGCATGCAAATAAACCTTTATGAAGGAAAAGTATTAATGGTACAGAATAAGCTATTTTTATATGACTGTACAGAAAATATTCATGTTATAATTGTCTGATGCAGCTGTTAAATGTAGAGGTCATTTTTAAAATACTGCCAGACAACTTCAATTACAATACATCCTATTTATAGGTTTATTTATAATACTTACAAATCTGCAAAGTAAATAAAAGCGTTGAAATAAATGTAGTGTGAGCATAAAGCACACAGTTTCCCTTTTTATATTCAGGGAGAGTAGAAGCAGAATATAGGATATTCTTGGTCTGGTTCCTCCACAGCTTACTTTTGCATCCGCTTACAACAGAGAACGTTGTTATTGAAATGAATTGTAATACTTTAAATGGTTTGCTATTAAGTACATGTCAATTACTTGAGTTTTTTAAAATAGTCTTTCATCAACATCCAACAATTTATGGCTGTAGAAGGCACTTGGAGCTTATAGTTAAACATGACATACTTGACCGTGTGCCAATTACAATTTAACAGTTTTGTTTCTTGAATCTGTAACATACCCCACATTAAGAATGACATAATATGGTGGGTTTCAATATGTATGTTTTTGTTTTAACTGACACTAATTTATAGTGGCATTTCTCATTTACTTGTGAAACCATCTGCCATGATCAGATTTTTGTTCATCCAAACACAATAGTCGACCAGGTCAGAAGGGACCTGTTATTTTTACAGGCTCCCCTATATATTGCTTTCAGCTGTTGAGGAAATAACTGGATATGAGCCACAGCAAGATGAATGTTTCTTCTGTAACTGGAGACTTTTTTTATTATTTATTTATAGAGACTTGACATTTATCTATTATGATTGTAGTGCGTACACGACGACTTGAAGCCTCAGTTTTTTTATGACTTCTGTAACTGACAACACTGGTTCTATCACCAAGAAAAATAACAACTTGGGTTTGACTAATGGTGGAAGACAAACTATAAATCATGCGAATAATAAGAATATTGTTTTGGATGCCAGCATATTGGGGTGTGTCTATGGTTCAGCAGTTTTCCTGTCCAAAAGCCAGAGGCTCTGTTGGCTAGAACATAGAAACCTGAAATGTTATGTCAAATTAGATGCCAAGTTTCATATTCAATGTGATTTTTATATTACAAAAAATCTAAATGGGGTACATATTATCCTCTTTGTTACCTATAGCTGAAAGCATGTATCGATTTAGTGCCAGCACTGGTTCCACTTTTGATATGCTAATATTTGCTTTGTCTTTGATGGTATTAAACACATGTTGTTAAATAGTTATTTTGAATATTGTAATTGGCTTTTTTGTATTATTACTGAAATGTTACCATACTAATGGTCAGTCAAGAAAATACTTGGAAGATGAATTGATCTTGAAAATAATCCTAAATTATCTTTTGCCTCACAATTTTAAAGGCCATTGTTTATCTGAGACTGTCTCTATACAAATAATGTATGAATGAATAACCACAGTTCCATATTTCTGTGTTTGATACAGTTCTTAGTCATATTATTTACAAACCAATTAATAATATGAAAATATAAAATTCTACATATTGATTACACAGCATAAATCATGCATATTAACTCCTAGCCACCCGCTGTGTTGGCTGTGATCGGTCACTGTCACTCTGACTCATAAACCAGTCCTGTAAATCTGTCTCACACTTGCTTTCTTCTGTCAGCAGGTGACCGACAATGGCTGTGAACGTGCACTCGACCTCAGTGACCAGTGAAAACTTAAGTCGTCATGACATGTTGATCTGGATCAATGACTCTCTACAGATGAACCTCACAAAGATAGAAATGTTGTGTACAGGTAAGAAATGTCTCGTATTGGGAGGAACAGATTCGTCATGACTGTGTGATTGTACTGGTGCTATGGTACAGTAAGTCAGTGGCCTCAGATGACGTCATGAAATTAACTAAAGAGCACACCAACATATGCATAACTGATAAAGAAACGCATTAGTGTTACATCTATATTTGCAACTATCACAATCCCTGTAACATCTCTCATCATAGCACTACATGAAAGGGTGTACATTTGCAAATGAAATTAAGAATATCTGTGCTAAATAAG
Organism: Eleginops maclovinus; assembly: GCF_036324505.1. NCBI lineage: Eukaryota > Metazoa > Chordata > Actinopteri > Perciformes > Eleginopidae > Eleginops > Eleginops maclovinus. Next base: position 21,986,768 of record NC_086349.1, on the reverse strand, counting down.
TGTTCTCGGTACTATTCCTTAGCTTTTTATGCTACCTTCAGCAGCTTTTCCATCACTATTTAAGATCAACTTTTAATGTGGATCATTTTAATTGTTTAGGTGCTTCCTACTGCCAGTTCATGGACATGCTGTTTCCCAACTCTGTGCCTCTGAAGAAAGTGAAATTTGCTGCCAAGCTGGAGCATGAATACATTCATAACTTCAAGCTTCTGCAAGTTTCCTTCAAGAAGATGGGAGTGGACAGAGTAAGTAACCACATGCATGATGCAGCCAAGAGATCCTAAGATCATTTCTGATATTGAAGTGTGTGATTTGTTGTTGGTTCAGACTTGAGCACTTTGATGTCAAAAAGAGACTCTTGACGCTCACTGCGGATCATAACAATATTTTGTGATATTAAGGAATTCACGTTTATACAAAGTGTTTTTTTTCAATAAGCTTGTTGTTCAAGATGACAATAGCTGCCCATTTTAATGTTTATTTTGTGCTATTTGATAGCTGAAAAGTGACAGTGTTTGTAAAAGATGCTCTTTTGTTGGATTACACCTAAGCAAAATGGCCCCTTTGATGCTAGCTTGAAGGCATCACATGGAAATGGTTGCTGCAAACCATCCAACAGACTATGACGAGACTACAGTTGTCAATGAACATAACTTCCACTGTAAAAAAAAGATGCAACCAACTGAATTTCATTGAAACTTCCATTGGTTTATTGAGCTTTAAACGTGTAGCAGAAGTGGGGAGAGTTTGGATATCATGAATAGTGTCTCAAGTTCTTTACAGTTGTCATCAGGAGTGTCTAAAAATGAGTCGCATGAATCATGTTGCCTTGTTGTTGAGGATTAGTTTGCATTTTGTCTGGATTATTGGGCAACCTCCTTTTTTTGTGTTAGACAAAAAACACTACACTTGTATTTACTAAACCCCCCCCCCCCCCACTTCTCTTTTTACACATTCTTTTGACACAGTAATGAATACACGCCCGTAGAGCGACAATGCTGTATGGGACTGCGGAATGAATGTTGAAAACGCCAGACAATCTTAAATCTGGGTTTAAATTGAGATCGCTACTACAACGACAGGAACCAAATTGTTTTATGCCTTGATAACCATGGCTGCTAGAAGGTACAGAACATGATAAATGTTTTTAGACTAACCTCACTCTGAGGTTTCTTACTGGTATGCAAACTGAACCTCCTGTCGTTCCCTCCCAACCAGCTGAGCTGCTGATCTGGTCATGAGTCATGCTGTTTGTATCTTGGCTCTGTTAGCCCTGTCACCTCTTTTGGATGTGATTTGCTTTCATCTGTTACAAATCAATAAGACTCCAGTACATGAGCAGATTTATTGTCATTTCTAAGGGATTTAGATCAATGAATCATGGTTTTTGTAATGGTGTAACAAACATTATTCAGCTGCTGCCATGTGAAAAGTCCCAAGTGAGACTTTGCTATGTTTTTAGATCTATTCCTTATTATAAAGCTTTTGAATAACTGCATTTAGTAATTGACATGAGAACTTCTTGATGCTTCATAATGTCTTGATCTTGCTGACAAAGATTAAAAGGGGCAGGGCAGATGTAGCTTAGTCATATGTTTGCAGACTGAACGTGCAGCAGCTTGCAGGACTATTGACGAAGCAGGCATCATTTATTCATGTTTCAACTTCCTGTCTGCCGTCCATTTGTTTGAATGCTACTGTCCCGTCTGCGCTCCGTTTGAAATGCCCGTGGTGTTGATTTATGGATCAGTGTAACAGATACTTTAACATGCAGCCCACATCAGTATTCATGGCCATTCAGAGTTATAATCCCCGGCATTGTGCCTGCATTGTGAACTTTGCTCCCGTTCAGGGCTTTGTGTATTGTCCACTGATGTCAGCTTCCTGTATCGCTGAGTAATTTGGTTTACTGCTGACGTGTACATGTATATATTTTTACTGCACGTCTCTTTTCCTTACTGCGGCTTCGATCCCAGTTAAGTTTTTGTTTGTATCTGTACTGAAGACATCTGCAGAGTTTAGCATCCTCTGATACATTTTCAGTTTAAATTGTGCTTTCTGTTCCAGTCTTACCTTACTCCTTTGTAGTAGAGCAAAGTATAAACCCTTTGTCATTTTTTAATTCAGATGCAGGCTATATTTTTCAGTTTTAAAAAAATAAAAACACAAGTTATGTACTCTGAAGTACAGATTTGTATTGTTTTTAGTTTTGGAGCTAAACGACAGCAAACAATTGATCTTTTATCATCAGATGGATTCAGAAGGCACTCGAAATAAATCATGAGGTCATTTTTACCTGCTAAATTTGGAATTAAGCTACTTGCATATACCTTTTTTGTAATGCAATTATCAGCTACAAAGGGAGGCTGGTTTCATGTTGTGTTTAAAGCTTGTTTCAGCACCCCCAAAGTTAAACTCAAATCAGTCATTGAAGGTTTGAATCAGATATTTTGTAGATACATGTGTTTTTTGCAAAGTTGAAAGTGTTTAAAGAATGGTAATTTGTTGTATCTGTATTGCCAGGGATACTGGATATGTAACACTAACTGCAGCGACCCGCTCACTGACAGAAGTAAAGCTTGATAACCTAAAGCTGACAGGAAGATGCATGTCCAAACCTCCTGGTCTTCACTCTGCTTCTCTCGTTTTGCTTTCAGATCATTCCTGTAGACAAACTGGTGAAGGGCAAGTTCCAGGACAACTTTGAGTTCGTCCAGTGGTTTAAGAAGTTCTTTGATGCCAACTACAATGGGACGGAGTACGACCCAGTGGAGGCGAGGCAGGGTCAGGACGCCATGCCCGTTCCCAACACTTCCATGTCGGCTCTCTCCAAACCCCCTAAAAAGGCTATCAGTCAAAGTCAGTCGCACAGGTTGAAAATAGAGAAGTGCTGTTGAGTGAAATTGTTCTCGTTTAATCTTTATTTTCTCGCCTCTTCAGATCCTCAGAGGCCACCCGTTGCAAAGGTAGCACCCAAGTTGTCTAACGTCAGCGCGAGGAAGGCGGTATCGGGGGGAGGGGACGAGGAGAGGGCAGAGCTCATGAATGAGGTCAGCACGCCGCCGTTTTGTATGTTCTGTAAAATTGAGTCACGTTAAAAAGAGAAGAAAAGTAATGTTTGACCGTTTCTTTCCCCCCGCAGGTCGAGCTCCTGAAATCTACCATTCAGGACATGGAGAAGGAGAGAGATTTTTATTTCGGAAAGCTGCGGAACATTGAGCTGATTTGCCAGGAGAAGGATGGAGAGGGCGACCCCACGCTGCAGAGGATCATCGACATCCTCTACGCCACAGACGTGAGTTCTTCTGCTATGCAAAGCAGAGTTTAAACAACAATAATAATAATAAGTGATGTTCTATACATTATTTTGGTAAATAAATCGACAAGGACCGAAACAGTGTCAACAAAGAAGTATTGTGTGTGTTTTTATCAAAGCCTGACCAAATACCCACTAGGGCACCAAATGTAGTTAAATCTGCTGAGGAAAACAAGTCTTTAGTCCTTATGTTCGAGATGGCTTGACAATAACAACTATCTGCGCTTTGCCAGGCTTCTTCTTTAACAGATCCTCTAAAATAAACCATCATTTTTAATAAATGTATTTTGAGTTCAATGCCAGATTAAAGCCCGTTCGCTCCGCTGTTAACAACTGCCGACTCCGTTGTAAATTCCTGCAGAGTAATGGCATGCAGCTCACGGCTCACTGAGGATTTACTGGTACTGACTGCTATTTACTACACCATTATGTCACTTTGCTCGTGGGTGGGGGTAGTTGACCGTTGCACACATTATTAAAAAGGTGTGAATGTTTGTTTGTACATTAAATAAAAAAACATCACTGTTTCTAATCACAGAGGATCGACAGGCTAAACGATAGAACTGTTGTCTCTGTGGTTTATATATATATATATATATATATATATATATATATATGTTGATGTAATGATAGATAACTGTTATATTTATTTACTGAAAAACAACAACACATCCCTTCTTGTGCAGTCCCATTGACCATTAATTGTATTTAATCTGTTGGTTGTTAACAGGAAATGGCTCTTCTTTAACCTTACATAAGTTACAATTTCAGTTTTACGTGTTGATCTATAACCCAGCGACACTTTTTTCAGTAGCAAAAAATATTTTGTTGATGTGATCACTTTCATTCCTGGTGTAATAGTTTAGGAGGGGTAATGAGACCGAACAAAACTTGGCCCTGCACGATGTTTTTGGTAGTGTCATTTGCTTGCTTCCTGTCACTGTTTGGAGGATATCTCTCCTACCTCTTTTTGTCTTCTGCATTTCCTCCTCTTGTTGAGGAACCATTAAGCTTCTTAAAGGGCCTCACAGTTTTTCACATTAGGAGCTTTCATACAGGCTTCATGAACAACTTCTTAATAGTAACTCTATGTATAACCCCCCCCCTCTGTGTCTGCAGGAAGGCTTTGTGATACCGGATGCCGAGGAGCAGGAGGAGTTTTAATATTCAAGACTGCAAGCAACTTTTCACTTGGATGCCCTGGTCTACAAACCACCTCGAGATCCTTCCTCAGGCCAAGAAAGCCAGTTTGGTTTCACGTCCGACATCAAACCTGATCTCGACTTGCCCCACCCCCCACCCCCCCCCTGTACTCCCGCAACCTCTCCTCAACCCAAATCCCTCCAAACCTGCTGGACTTTTCCTTCTAGCCTTCAGCAGCCGTACAGCTCCTTTTGTCCTGAACCATCTTTTCTCAATAATCTACAAAGCCTCGGTCGCTGCTTCGTCACCCCCACCCTCCCCTGTAACCCCCCACCCTCCCTTTAAAACCAGATTGTGCAGAACATATCTGGTTTTTGTAATGGACATGTGTGAAAAACACAGTGATGTTCTGTGTGTGAGTGTGTGTATTTTTGTGCGTGTGTGGTTGTATGTGTTTTAATAATCGCGTTGAAACAAATTAAACATGAAGAACCTCCCCTGAAGACCCGGCTGTCACTCTGTCCCAAACTAACCCACACTTTTTGTTCGTGTTGACACTGCAGCCATTTTGTGCCTTCCTGTTGACACTGATTTTCATTCAATTGGAGGAAAAAGAATGCACAGAAGTGAGGAAAATGTTCTAAAAAATGCACACATTCCCAACTAGAACATGTAGTTTTGCATCTTTTCAAGCCAAATCTGAGGTGTACTTTTGGCCAACTGTTACCAATTTGGGTCATTATATGTTTTTGAAATTAAACTTCAAGCCAGTAGGCATAACATACAAATTCCAGTTTTATGTAGCTGATATGTTTCTAAGATAATGAAATGAGGAAAAGCAACTTGTGACGCCGAAGGGCTCGGAGTTTAGTCTGGGACGAGGCAGCAGTCGGGTCTTCTCTGCCTGTTTTTTTTTCACAAAGAACATCATCCTGATTTTGTCCTGTTGAGCTTCAGAAGCTTTTGTAAATGTATGCTACTGTTTTATCACATTTCCCAGTCATTTTTTATTTCAGGCACCTGCCCGTCATTGTCTCTACTTTACACAACTGTTTTCTGTTAAGGTGTAGTTTATTTCTCACGATCACCTAAGATTTGGGTTTTTGCTCCCTGTCTACCTGGGTGTTCACATTTCAGGCATCTTAAATGTGCAATTCTTAACTCCAGAAAAGTGGCTTTGTCTTTGAGGCGATGTCAGGTGGCAGCCTTTTAAAAACTAGCCAATTAGTAAAAAGTGCAAAACTGTTGACGTAAAGACGGTTTTCTTTAGGATTGTCTCCGTTTTATACTAGTGGCCCTTACGCAAACCTGAAAGTGGCTCCTGTGATTCTTCCAGGCTTTGTCAGGTAGACTAATAACTTTCTGCTGATTACTGAAGTTAGACCTTTTCCCCCTAAAGCTGTTAAAAAATTGCACAATCAATGAGTTGCCACTGTGAAGGCATATCCCTTTCCGGGAATGCAAGACAGGTGTCGTCTTCCTCTTTTCTTTTCCTATCTCCACTCCTTGATTGACCAATTTTAATACTAATAATATTATATTGTAGATCTGAAATAAGACTCTGTAACAAAGTGCTTAATCTGAAACACATTGTTAACTTCACACAAACTGTTCACGGCAATGTGTTATTCGAGTACAAAACTATCGATGGCCTTATTCAAAGCATTTTTCATAACTTTTTGTTTTATACTTTTCTTTAATGTAAGTTTCTGCTGTTTTGGGCAAATGTTTGTACTGTTAGTCATATTTTAATGTGTTCTGAAAATAAACAACATTGGAGGTATTTTTGGACAGAAATGTGTCAGGGTGCAGCAGACTGCCTGTCTTCCATCAAATGCTCATAAAGCAAAAACATATTCTGGTGTTTCGCAGGAGCAGATTTTAAATCAAGGATATCCAGTGCATTATTTGTTGAGCAGAAAAAACTGCCACAACTGCCGATTACTGAAATATTCTGCAGATTTAAGCTAAAGATCAAATGCTGAGTTGAGCATTTTTCTCTTCGGACAAACCGATCAGCTGATCAGTGATTTTAGATATTTTGTATTTAAACGTTTTCATTTCATTATCTTACGAACGCTGCCATGAGGGTTGAATGTTGCGCATAATCAACGGGTGCCTGGGTCTTTAATTTTTTGTATTTCCTGGTAGTTGCCTTCTGTAAGACCATCTAAAAAGAAACATCTTTCTTTGACGTGTAGAAATAATTTCTAAATCTTACTTTTATAGAATGTATTATTTTCTACTTTTTACATCCAAAGACTTATTTGAAGGTCAGATCTGCTTTTCTTCTAAGCACAGACAAACCTTGGCAGTGCGGTGAGGTGCAGTCACTTGTTTTCCTTTTCTCTGCACTGCAGTATGCTGGGTTTTAAATCCAACTACGAGGTTAAAGTTTTTGCCTGACTTTCAGCTTTAGGAATTTAGGAGCTTTTACATCTAATTTGTGTGCACGCTAGCGGACTTGTAGCCTGTTTCACTCGTAGTTCTTAGGGTATGCAGCAGGAAATGATTGGTTTCCTCTTCGATCTAATCCTTGACATTCTAAAGTAATAAGCTGGAAGTGAACCTGGCTGCAGTGAAGGTCTGATCAAGCATAATCAACTTAAATCTGATTTTCATATGAAAACACTCCCCTTTCCTCCACTGTTCTTGTGAGACAAAGTCGATTAAAGTATCTTTTCGAGTTTAAATATAATGTGCATTACTCAACAAAAACTGCTCCTTACTGTCAGGATCGTTGGCCCTGTTAAAGATGGCTCATAGAAGATTTACTTCAACTTAAAAACTACGATTGTATCAGAGACAGCTGGCGATAAGCTCTTATGAGTTTCTACAACTAATGAACATTGTCATTATGGATTTATCTGCTGGATATTTTTTTGATTAATCCATTTTTCTCCATATATGAAGTGACAAAAAACAGTTGAACACATTTTCTTTTTTCATATGTTGAAAAAGTTTTGTTTCACCAACAGTCCAACCTAAAAAATGTTGGGTTTATATTTTTCCCGATTTCCTTCTTTAAGTCATGGTCTAACATGTTTTTGTTGCACCATGACTTAAAGAAAACAACTGTTTATCAAAGTAGTTTACATACGGTGGTTGGTTGCTGAAACGCTACCAAAGCAAACTAGATAGTTGAAAAGTCAAATCCCAGAAAGTTGGTGCTACGTGCAACTTAAAACAAATGCTCCCAATGAATTACGAATGCTGTTTTACTTACACCATCCACTCATATGTTACAAAATTCATATTTAATGACTTTGAGGCTCCGTATTCACCTAATTCTGAGGAAACCCATTCATGTTTGTTAGGTGATTTTGATGCCAAGACAAATTGTAGCACACTGAGGACAAACACACACTGCGTGACTTAACACTTCCTCCTCTCTGCATACTGTGAGCAAGGACAGAAGCTTTCCTAGGATTTGTTTCAATTCCTCAAGCAGTGTGTTTTGTCGGGCCTTAGTGAAAAAGTGCTTTTTGTTATGCAATGTTAAAGGGGAGAAGGATGTCCCCCTTTACATAGTGGCCTCTGTACTGAACCCAGTGCCAATGTAACCTCCTAACTCCCTAAAAGTCTGTTTTTAAAGAGTCCTGAAACAAACTGTAATCTATTCAATTACCTGTCAGGGGTCGGTGGTTTTCCTGACAAGTATTTGAAAGGATTTGAAGTTGTGTATTGACTTCTGACTGGTATTAAAAAATGTGTTTTTGTAAGTGTTACTGAGGAAGACTGTGTGTGGTATCAAACTTTGTTTCCGGATGCTTTTCGGTCACAGACGCCTGAAAGAGTTCATGCTCAGGAAGTTTAACAGCACTTTGGGGATCCATATTATCCCTAAGTACTTGTGCATGATTATATTGAAAATGCATGTTGGCAGAAGTCATGCAGGTGTGTGTTTTATGGTGGCTTTGAAGGTAATGGTGGTGCTTGTGTGACCTCTGACCTTTTCCCTCTCAACAGTCAGTGGCGAAAAGCGTGTTCACTGTGAGTCTCTTTCCTCTCGTCGACAGTTTTTGCTGGACTTTAATGTGTTTGTTATACTCTTGAAAACAAAACAAAAGTTTGGCACAGACAATAAAAAACAGTATTTCCACGTCAACACTGTTCCTGCTCATTTTTCTGTCTACATATTGTTCAAACCCATGAGGTTTCCAACTCCCAGTAGATATAAAGTTTATGTTTTCTATATTCGAAGAACATTTCAGATAATATTCCTAAGTAAAAGGACTGGGACATTCTCCACAGGAAATAAACATTTTACAATCAAAACGTTACTGAAATTAAGTGATCGAAGTATTACAAGCACATTTTAATTTACAAATGATGTGTTTGATTTATATTACCTGCTGCATGTGTCAGTTGCATTTACTGCTGTAGATTAGGGTTGCACGATTCAAGAAAAATATGCTATTTGCTAAAACGTTTTTGAATGTTGTGATAATGGCATCAGTTGCGATAAATTAAACCCATATAAAAGTGTATTCAGTTCTGCTATTCGGCTGCTTTTAGCTTAGGTACAAACAAATTATGACATGAGGCTTATCTTAATATCTTAGTTAAGTTTACCACCAACTTAGTTAGTTTGTTTGCAAACATTTTGGTATTTGGTTATAAACTAAAGTCATCGACAATTAAACTTTGGACCTGATGATAAAGCTAGATGAAATATGAGTATCAAGAACTTCCTTCTGATAAGAACATAATTATTTGTACAACATTTAATAGGAGTCCTGCCTTAATCGTCAAATCATTTCACCCGAAATGTTTCAAATAAAATGTGTTCATTTCTGCTGCACTTTTTGAATAGTCTGTGCCCATTGCACATAAATAACATGAAGTAAATCAGAGAAACTTGATGAAAATAACAGATGAAAGTTGAACACAGAAAACAAAGCAGTCTTTGTGAATCATGCATGATCCTTCAGTCCGGGCCTGAGGTTGACCTTTGACCTTCAGCGTTCCAGAGCTTTGACATCAGAGATGGCCGGAGGGACTTCAAGAGTGTGAAAAAGACATGCAACGAAGTAAAACAACAAAAAACAATTGAATAATGACAATGAATAATGACAGTCCCCGGTGGAAAGTAAATAAGTATGTTTATCAAAATACTACAAATGTTGAGTTGCTTGTATTTAAAGTGATTATTTGTATTCGTCCCATGCCACTTTCTACTTCTTCACTGAAATATTTCCAATAAACTTCACCACCTCCATCTCATACTTAAAAAATACTTTTTGTTATGCATGCAAACCATATTAAAATGTACAAGAGAAACTGGAATTGAGATTCCTGGATTTATTAGGTCAACGATGCCTCAGTTTTCCTTCCAAAGTGGAACAATATCTCCACCTGCTGTTTGTCAGACCAAACTTCACTTCCAAACACTACTGTGTAAAGCCAACTGTCAAAACGACCATCCTTCACGCCCCTAAACACATTTAAGGATCGATCGATAGTTATACAAAATGTGTATGACAACTGTTTGCGGATACAAAGATAAATTGTATGCAGAAGTTAAAGAAGTGGCATACTCGGATATTTACTAAAGTGTAAGTAGCACTCCACCTTGGGCGGGGGCGGGCGGGCTCTGTATGCAATGTGAGCGTAGTTCCCTTAGTATTCGCCTATACTGCCTATGCCCAGGGCCCGCCTGGTTAAGAGAAAGATGTATGCTTAAGGGCGCCACTAGATAGCGCCCCCCACCAATTCGGCGGCGCCCCCCCACCAATTCGGCAGCGCCCCCCACCAATATGGCGCCCTGCGCGGGCGCCTAGTTCGCCTATGACCAGGGCCGGCCCTGGTTATGTTACAAGTTTGAGTATTGCATCCAAAGCCTTACTAAGTTAAATGTTCGATTATTATCTAACCCTTTCTAAAGATTAAATATACGCTTGTCAACCTTTATGTGTGAAAGGAAGTTTGACAAACACAAACAATGTATTCACCACTAAGCAATTACGACAACCGTGATGACCTGAACGCAACAAGAGGTCACATTTACCATTGTTAAAAGTGTGAATGCGGAGCTTTTGTGGAGTACGCGAATGCACCGTGAGCCCTGATTGGCTGGTGGTCTGAGCCAAACAGAGTTCATCGTTGTCAAAAGAAAAGAAGAAGAAGGAGAGGAGACGAAGAAGAAGGATAAGAGTCACCGCTGGGACGAAAACAGTTCACCTCCAGGCTCCAGGGCATTATTAGAAACGCTTCTGCAGACTGTGTGAAGCTTTTGATTTGATAATTAAAAACACGTAACGTCTGAACAGCTAAAACACAAGGGCCTCGTCTCAGCGCGTGTTCTCCTTCTACTGGTGTGAGCTAGCTTAGCATATTAGCTTATCTGGACACCCTCTCAGCCGTGTCCGTGTTTGCGGGACTTCACAAGAGAACGCCACCGGAGCTGCACCACAACCAATCTGGACTTTGTTTTACAACTGCAGCGGCACGTGTTGGGTCCAAACGCGGCGTATGCACGTAAAGTATTAAGAAAATGAACAAGGAAACATCCTGCAAAACAAGGAAGTCTGAATGAACTTTGCTGCAGCTTCATTGCTTCGTGTGCTGCTCGCTCCTGCAGCTCCTCTTCTCCCGTCCTGCATTGTTGTTATTGATTATCTGTGACAGCATCTGTGCGTGCAGTCGATACATCAATTAATAGTCAAACGAAGTTAGCCTGCAAGCTTGCTATATCCAACGTGGAAAAAGTATAACACAAGCGTTTCAGAGATGATTCCCGAAAAAGTGCCGAAGGAAGACGTGTTCCACGGGTCTGAGGAGCTGAAGAAGGATGCTCACATCCCCAGCTTTGAGAAATATAAGGAGCTCTACTTAAAGTCCATAGAGAATCCCGACGGTAAGGCAACGCTGTCATGATTAAGTGCTTAAAGTGGTAGAAAACTATATATTCATATCTGTTCACTGCAACTCAATCTGGAGATATTTTTACTTTTCTGGATTGTATTATGAATTCTGCTGCTTTTATTGGGGCCATGGTAAGAACTTAGATATAATAATAATTTAACTATATTTTAAGAACCGCTGATTTGATGATTGTATAATAACAAAATGAATGCAAGTTAAACCTTTCAAAGAGCTATAAATTGTCATTCCTACCCAGACATTGGAATAACATTTTTAAATAATTATGTTGGTGACATTATTCTGTGAACAAAATACTTCTATCTTCTTTACTTTAAAAAATAAATTCATTTAGTAACTATTAACTTTCTGGATTTAGACTAAACATTCTAAAATAATCAGCTACAATAATACAACACGATGTATTGTAGGATAGGAATGACTTCATTGTAATACTTTGATATACAATAATTATAATCAGTAATATAATACAGATTATATGGAAATGAGGACTAACATAGTGTGTTTTTGAAAGCGGCGGTGCAAATATAATAGGCCTATTTATTTCAGAGCTTCACTAACCCCTAAAGTATACAGAGCAGAAACCCTCCACACATGTTGTTTCAGCAGAGGCAAAGGCATTCGAGTTATTCAGACTTTACTCGGACCGTTATTTACAGACACATTTTGGAATATTCATATTGTTGGGTGTGTGCCAAGCCCTCAGCGCTAAATTTTAAATGAAGATATCACTCTTCTGCACACCTTTGTCTATGTTGCCACATGTTATGGGCAAAACAGTTATTCAGGAATGTAATCAACACAATAATTAAAACATCTGTAAGTTTAAACCTTGCAAACCCATCAGTATGGCTTGTCATAAAAGGATTTAAATATGCTGCTATGGTGTCTTAAAAAAGAGAGTTGATACATTGTTCCCTGCAGACTACCTGCTGCTGGATCACTTCAGGGTTTTCTGGTAATAAGGAAGTAGGGTGTCCTTTGGGCGGGACATGTCTCTACTGAACAACCCAGGCCGGATTCCATATCAGTGCAGCTATTGTTAATCACACACTAGCCAATTTCATTTCCTTGAAGTGGAGCCGCTGTGTGAAGTATTTCAGAGACAATCAAATACTTTTTTCCTGCAGGTGACTTCAGCTGACTTCAGGCCTTATCTCTGGCTTCGGGTTCAGGAGTTTATAACAACAGTTATTACATTCTCCATAGTTGTGCCATGATGAAATATTGAGGCTGGGTTACTATGCCTTAGGGTTATGTACGTTAATGATACACAGAGTTTGCTAGACCAGTGAACATTTCACAAAAGGAACTTTAACAAGTGGGACAAGATACAGTGAGAGGATTATTAACCACCTTGAGTTGCAAACAAATATGTTAGCGAGTTTTGTTTTTGTTATCTGGAATACATCTTTTCTTTAGCGCTTCATGAGCTCTGCTGCTGATTCAGTGAAACACTGAGTCTTTCAAAAGCTTTAATCTGGTTGCATTTTCTACGAAGGGAAGGTTTGCCGCCTTTCTGTTTTGAAATGATGACCTTTGAAGCACCTTAGTGGCTCAACTGGTTACACAAGCACCCATTTAGCAAGGCTCAGTCCGTCCCGCAGTGGCCGGGGTTCAAAGCCTACACGATGTTTATTTTTTTCAAACGAAGCACCCAATACACTAATCTTTTACATTTCAAAACAAGACATTTCAGCACGTTAGGAAACTGACTTTCCACAACTTTCTTGCACTTCATAGACAAAATGCTTCACTTATAACCCGAGAAACATTATTGTTAGTAGTAGTTTTTAAAGGGAGTGCTGATCGGACACAGAATCAATTAGTTCCACTTTGTTCTGGTGATTTTTAGTGGACATCTGTTTTTATTTTTGGACATTTTCAAGTTATTCTTTGGTTGTCACAATCTGAGTTGCATGCAGCTGTTTCAACCCAATGCATCTTGCAACATACTATCTGTGATTTGCAACATAACTGTCTTTCCTGTTGAATCTGAATCATTGCATTAATTAAGCTGTGTTTACTTTACAAATATCTGAGATGAAGACGTATATTTATTATTTTGTGTCTGTCTCTCCTCCCGTCCTGCAGAGTTTTGGGGCGACATTGCCAAAGATTTCTTCTGGAAGACCAAACACTCGGGTCCGTTCTTCGAATACAACTTCGATGTGACTAAAGGAGAAATATTCATCAAGTTCATGGAAGGAGCTTCAACCAACATCTGCTACAATGTGCTCGACCGCAACGTCCACGAGAAGAAGCTCGGAGATAAAGTGGCCTTCTACTGGTGAGTGAGTGTGTGTGCTCTTGAATTGGTCAGCAGGACATTGAATATGCTGTTTAGGGCTGATTTAAGAACTCTTATTATGATAATCAAGAATTCATTGGAGCTACATTTTTTATTTTCAGTATTAAAATAACTTTTTGATGCTAAAACAAAAATGTGTTTGAAAGAACTGCTCCGTCCTCACATTGGCATTATCGCCATCCTATTATATTCTCATTTTACACACCTGCTCCTTTTCTTTCCTTGAACCTCTCCATCTCTTCCTCTTGGCTGACCCTCTTTTACTGAAACACTGCACTTGTTCCTGTTTGTCCTGAAAGGCCTCTCTTGTCGGTCTGCAGCATCACTTCTCTGTCTTTTCACTCTCTCTTCTCCCTCTTTGTGCCTCCTGCCTCCGGGCTCTGATGTGTCCTCATGTGAATGGTGAGGCCACGGGGAGGAATGCAGTCATGCCACACAAGGCTTTTTTAAAGTGGTGCCGTCCAGGGAGAGGATGGGGAAAGTGGGAACGTGATTAAATGTAGCCGAGATACCACAACACGTGAGCCCTCGCTGGCTTTAATGTGCAGGAAAATCTCTGGAAGCAGTGTTTCAACTGATCATTATTTTTAATATTAGATCATCTGCTCTGTAAGATGTCAGATAGAAGTGTAAAATGTTCAGCACAGCTTCCTTAACACCCAAGGGACATCTTTAAAAGGTTTGAACCAAAAGCTAAAGCCAGTACATTTAGACCTGTAATGATTAAATCAGTCAGCTAGTTTATGAAGATTTTCCTGCATATTATTTAATGTGTGATTTAAATAATATGATATGTCTAAGAGCACAGTTTAAAGTCTTTATTCTATCCAGCCCACAGTGAATCATTATCATATTTCACATGAATACCTGCAAATGTATGTAGCTTAAACCTGCATTCATATTGGCCTTTTCTTTAAAAACTACAACAATGAATAGATAAGCAACATTTAGCTAATAAACTATTTGTATCAGCTAAAAAATGCATGGTCACAAATCTTAGTTACTTGATTCTCAGGAAAAAGCTAGAAACATATGATCATCTTTTTGAATGTGATGCATTGCTATATATTAAACTTTAATACTATTTGACTTTCAGTCAAAAAAGGTTAAGAATGTTGTAACAAATGACGTTCAGTATTCAACCTACATGGCTTTCAATAAAAAACTATAGGTGATGCTTTAATTTGTTTCATTTCTATGATTCAAATTATGAACAAAGCCACTTTAACTAAACGCTGATACGGTTTTCACTGAGACCTCGAGAAGTCACCTGTTCCATTAAGAAAAAGTGTGTTTTATCATTCGATACGCTGGTCTTTTTAAAAATCTTTTAAGTCCTCATCCTGAATAACCAGTTTGTCCTCTTCAGTCCCTGACATTTAAACCCACAGTGTTGAAGATGTGTTTTACTGTTGTTTATTTATAGGAGTGTGTACGTGCTATTATCACTCTTAACATTTGCAGTAGCATAGCCAGGCAAAGAAACTTGTCTGATGACCTTCAGTGAAGTGTTTACCAGCATGCAACACATGTGCTCCTGGATGCGTGAACTGCAGAACTCATTTATTTATGAAGTGTTTTTAGAAGGTAGTTGGTTTGTTTTGTCTTGCCAACAATGTAAAATGTGTAAATATTTTTAGCTGTTTTTAGTGTTCTAGCATAACTGACCAGTCTGCCACATTATAACAGTTTGCATTTCAGCCTATAGGTTACAAGGAGCTGCAATACAGGAAAAACAAACAAAGATGTGAGTTAATTAAGAAACAGGACAGAGTTTTCTCTCCAAAGAGCACAGACGACATGTTTTTACTCCTTCCTGTTAGGGGATTATACAAGGATACTTATCTGCATTGTGTTTTACATGTAAAAAAACAACCAACATATCAGTATTCTATTACAAATCTCTTACACAGTATCTAAACTATATAAACGTTGTCTTTATGTTGTCCTGATTGTGCACACAGCTCAGATATCGTATTGTAAATGATTATCAAGGTCAGAGCTCTAAAACCGTGTCAGTCATTCTGTGAACGCATCTCCCATCCGCTGTCGGTGCCAAGCGGGTCATAGAAACCTTTCAGCTATGCCAGCTCCCCGCCCACCATCAACTCACCCACACCCACCCACACCACACCCACACACACTCACACACTATACTGGGAAAAACATACAGAAACAGTGTGTGCACTATTGAGAAACTCCACTGAGGCAGCAGTGTGTTTCTGGATCAGTTTACTGCTGGAGCTGTAGCGTGAGCTGTCACTCACTGAGGCACTTTGCAACTGTTTCATACGCTGGAAGCCATGGAGGGCGGGGTTTGTCTGCGTGTGTGTGTGTGTTCCTGTAATGCTGGTCTTATCAGCCTCAACCGGTTAGGCAACAATAAAAGAGAGAATGTGCAGGAAACACACATGCAAATTGGATGTACCGCGACACATCTGAAAGTGATTTTATCCTGCGTTTCAGTGCTCATTAAAATACAACAGTTACGTGACTCTCTCTCTCTACTATTGCTCGGCCTTTATTTTATTTACTTTACTCCTCGTCCCTTACTTGTTGATGGCAGGGTTTTCCCTCAGGTGGTCTTTCATTTTACTCCTTGACCTGTGTCCCGGTTCCAAGGCATGTTTCTATTTCATATGAAAAGTATTCATAGGGAAAAAGTGGCTAAATTAGTAAAAGAATGATGGGTTTTATAAATGTGCACTGTAGAGGGGAATAGAAAATGGCACCTGGAAGAGCTTTTAAAACAGACAAACTTGGGAGAACATTTAGTTGACACATTGCAGTTTGATTGATGCAGTAAGCAAATGTTATTGCATCATTTCCTGTTAAAGCAAAATGGTAAGTACATTAATTTCTTGACGCAAACTGCCAAAACTGGCTTAAAAAAAGTTCATGCTGTTCACAAGGGCATTAAAACTAGACAAAATAAGTCTGTCAAACTCACCTCGCAAATTATGTTGGTAATTATTTCCAGACGTATTTTTTTACTATTATTTCATTTGATTGGCCAATAAATTGACTAAGTGTTTGATCTTAAATGTAAAAAAACACATCCTGTTTTCCTGAAGCCTAATCATTTCCTAACCAGCTTAAATCAGTGTTTCGTTAATTATTTCAGCTCTAATCGTTCAATAAAGTAATCACAACAATAGTCCAAAGTCGCAACCCGTCCCTATGATACTCATTTGGTACAATTTGAAAACGTTCTTTCTGTATTGCTAATTGGTTTTGCCTCAATGATATGTCCAAGATTTTGAAAGGTTAACAGTACGAGAGTAGAGATGAATTTGATTGTCGTGATGTCACTGAATGATACATTAATATCATTATATAAATGTAATGGCAGCACAGAGTTGGGTCACAGCTCTCCTCTCCTTCACAAACTGTTTGTCTGTCTCGTCTCTCAGCCTGTAGACTCGACTCTGAGAGACCAGCTTCATGAACACGGCTGTAATTTAATAATCTGGAGAGGCAGCACTGTCACATCTCATTCATCTCTCCCTGTTCTCCAGACAACGCTATTAATCTAAAAGCCTTACTCCAACAACTTGAGAGTTTGTGTGTGTGTGTGTGTGTGTGTGTGTGTGTGTGTGTAGGCGAATTTAATGTTACTTTTGCAAGGAGGCCTTTTCCTTCAACGCCCAGGATGTTACTCTGTTGTGAAAAAGGGGAAAGTTTAAATCTTTCTCAACAGGGCTGAAGTTCTGCTCATCAAAATATGGCTTTGAGAAGAGTTCAGGTTTTTAGATTTGCAACTGTTGTTTTATACAAGACCTGGTGGATTGGATTTACATGCTTTGAAATGTGTACACCTTCTCTGCTGGAACTTCAGTTATTTGGTTAAACGTAATATGCATCATATACACACGGAGAAAGACTAATGTACATCTCTGTCAAGCAAGATGAGATATCCGCCCTGCTTTAAAATGGACAGTATGATGATATAACACACAGAAATAAAGATTCAATATAAGAAATGTTTAAGCAACTTAATAACAACAGTAACTGGGATGTATCGAAACCCTTGTAAGAAATGAATAAGCAAAAGTTGTTGGACTTAAATATAGATTCATTATAGTTGTGTGATTATTTACAGATGTGATTATGTTCGCAGTAGAAACCAGTGTCCGAAATTATTATTATTATTATTATTATTATTATTACACCCTTCATGTAGAGCTGTAACAGTTGATTCACAGATTTAGTTTTTGTTAAAATCCGATGTTTTTGACACGCGTTTCTCTTTGTGTTTTCAGGGAAGGCAACGAGCCGGGGGATGAGCTGACGGTGACGTACAGAGAGCTGCTGCAGAGGGTCTGCCAGTTCGCCAACGTCCTGAAGTCTCAGGGTACGTTTAACACAACCTGTTAAATCTACCTGATTTATAAACTGTGTGTAAACAGGGTTGTGAAGATTAGGCTGGTCCTCTAGTAAATGTGTTCTAGAAATTCTTCTGCAACACATTCAACATTTATAATCATAATAATCTTTATACGTTTTGTACTTTTCGAAGAAACGTGTTAACAAAGTGCTTCACAAACATAGACGCTATAAAGACAGCACGATTTTAAGAAATGGATAAGAAGAAAGACGTTAGGAACACATCAGGGATTACTCCTTTTTTATTAAATAAAAATGCTAAATACAACTCTATCTATATCGCTTTTTATTAAGTTTACAAAGCACATTACAGCACAATTAGATAAACAAAGTAAAGTGAATAAATATCTGGAATAAATCAATAGAGAAGAAAACACAACCTCTAATAAAAGCCACTTTTAAGGGAAGTTACACTTAAGAAACCTGTCTGATATAAATGGAAGGTTACTCCACAGTTGTTGCCCCTTACCTGAGCGTACTGTGTCTTGGTGTCTTTAGGAGTGAAGAAGGGCGACCGTGTCTCCATCTACATGCCCATGGTGGTGGAGCTGGTGGTGGCCATGTTGGCCTGCGTCCGCATCGGAGCTGTTCACTCCATAGTGGTGAGTCAGAAACACACCTGACAAGAGGGAAGACATCCCCAAGAGCTGATGCTGCATTCACTCGCAGAAACCACATGGATGCTACAAAGAATATGTGTTGAATCCGAGCGTTTCAACAACACATTGATAGCTGATCAAAAAAAAAATAATGCTTGTATCCGCCCCATGATTTGGAACCACTTCACACTAATTTAAATGACTTCAACACACTTCACATTTTCACAAGGTTTTAAAAGACTCTGTAATTTTGCTGACCGACAAATAGTGCATAAAAACCTATTTTTCCTTAGCGGATAAAGTATGTTATTGTAATATGTTGTGTGTGTGTGTGTGTGCGTGTGTTTCTGTTTCCAGTTTGCAGGATTCTCAGCAGAGTCTCTGTGTGAGAGGATCCTGGACTCAGAGTGTTTGCTGCTCATCACAGCAGGTGGGGTTAAAAAAAACCACTAAAACAAATCATGGCAGAATATTTGAAAGGCCTTTTGGGACACAGGGATGAATGAAAAGACAAACGTATCCTGATCAAATTATTCCTGGATCATTGGGGTCGTAGCCCAATGACAGGAGGGATAACATCTGAGAAATGAAATAAGCGTTAAAATGTTTCAGGTCCCTGAACGCCCCTTAGTGAGGCTGAAACCAGAGCCTGAATAAGTTAAGGCTGCTGCTCTGAGTCCAGTAATCAAAGTTTTATTAGCCGGATTAGTCTGGCTAGATAATCCTGTAAATCTGCAGTTAATGGCCCGTGGTTGAGTTCACACACTCACACATTTCTCATTCATAGAAGTCGGGTAAGCGGATCGGAGCCCTTCATTCTGACCTGCATGTGTACTCAGAGTTTTATTAGCTTGTTTAGAACGCATTTAGAGCGTGGTTGGGTACTTTACATGCGTACTTTAGTGGGAAAAGGTGCATTTACTTCAGAAACATTGTTGAAGGTACTTGTAATTAACGTGAGGAATTCTCCACAGATTTTCTCCTCTTTATACTTCATTACAATTCAGGGGCAAATATTACATTTTTATTAAAAAACTCAAGTTAATTCAGAGATTCAGATCATTTATTCAAAATATGATTCACAAATCCATTACGTTGTAATATTCTATTTTAAATAAAGAGGATTTATGTCTTCATTTATGTATCTTTAGGCTCCACTATAAGTAATTGAAAACAATACACATTATTTTGAAAGGGCCATTCTGTGAAGCATGGCAATCTATGAGAATACTTCTTCCTTCTCGATTAGCTTGTGTTTATAACCCCTGCTCATATTTCAAGCCCCGTCTGAATGCAGATTTTCTGTCTTTCTTTTCTCTTCCTCCTCCCTCTCTTCATCACCTGTCACTCTCTCTTTGCTCAACTCATTTGCTCAGATGGTTTCTACCGAGGAGATAAGCTGATCAACCTGAAGCTCTTAGCTGACGAAGCACTGCAGAAGTGCAGAGACAAGTAAGATGTCAGCACACACACACACACACACACACACACACACACACACACACACACACACACACACACACACACTCACACACATGTTGGTTATGCTCACTGTTTATGAGGTTGTTGTAATGAAAGCTGTGTGTGTGTGTGTGTGTGTGTGTGTGTGTGTGTGTGTGTGTGTGCGTGTGTGTGTGTGTGTGTGTGTGTGCAGGGGTTTCCCTATACAGAGGTGTATAGTGTTGAAGCACTTGTCTAAAGAAGCAGAAGAGACTCCCGTGGGCTCTCAGTCTCCCCCCGCCAAACGCTCCTGTCCTGATCTACAGGTAAACCATAAAGTAGAAGCTAAAAACCCAAACCGGGCCGTTCCAGACCGGGCTAAAGGGTTCCTGCAGCCTTAGTTCTATCTTCTTCGGTCATACCGTCTTATCATATCATGCAGTCCCATCATGGTGCGTCCTTTTCTGTGTTTATATTTCCATTTTTAATTTCTCTCAGAAAATATCATTGCTTTGCTACTCCCTTTTTTGTCAGACCACTTACAGAAGGTTCAGTTTTACTAAAATAAAACAACACCAATACAATGTCCGAGTACTAAAAAAAGGGGGGTGATATTCTGTCATTTTCTTATCGTCAATAAACCCCACATCCCGTCTTTTTAATTGTAATCCTTTACATCTATTATATTAACAAAGTAAGAAACTATAAAGATTATTACTGAGTTCTCCATAACAGATTTTGTGGGTTGGGTCTTTTTTTTAATGTTTAACTTTTGTTTATTTTACTAAATGAATCTTGAAAAGCTCCCTAATCTTCTCTCAATATCAACTTTTGGGGACTCTGGTTTTCTTTTAATTTTGTGGTTTTTAAATTTGATTTCGTTTTTTAATAACCGCTCTCCCTCATTAACTTCTCCTTCCTCCTCCTCCTCCTCCTCCTTTCCTTTCCTCCGCCCAGCAGGAGAAACAGACAGGGAGGGTAAAGAAATCTCGTCCTGTTCCGCAGGTATTTTCAGTCCCTCCTCCCTCCACTAAACCCCCATAACACCCTTTCTTGTTTTGGCTTTTTAGAAGAATATTTCACCCACATTTTGCTGCTGTAGAGTAAAAACAATAAACTAAGTAAGGGAACAAAATCCTACTCGTGTTAATTGTGGGGGCATTTTTCATAAATTGTTGTCACGTTAAATCTATACTTCTCTTTTAATCTGATAAAATGGTTATTGTTTTTACCCAGCAACAGCAGTTGGTTATTCCTATGATTGGTGACGGTTCAGAGTACATTTGTGAACATCAATACTTATTATTATTTATATTAGTATTCCACTCCCCGATTTAAGCACAAATTTAATTGGTTAAGTTAAGACAAAACAATAGTTGTTTTATGTAGATAACAAAAAGGAATTTCCAGTAAAATTATACATGAAAATCTGCATGAAAATCTGAATTCAGACTGAAAATTGCACCTAAAAAGAAATAATAAGCAGATGCTTCTGGGCCGTCTAAATGAATTGGAATAAAATGTAAGAGTTGAATTTGTAATAACACTGGGTTTCTCTTTTTGAATCTGTTGTGAACTCACCGCCTTTGTGTTGCAGTTTGACATTTTCTACCTACAGCACAACTTACCTGCTGTCTCCGAAGAGTGTTGTGATTTTCTTACTAATCTTTTCTTACTCTTTTACTTAAGGCGTACTTGTATAAAAAAAGAGGGGTTATGCATGGCATTACAGACCCTCTTTATACCATTCCTTCAACTAAAAGAGCCTAACTTATCAATTGTTTTCTTTGGTGTTTGCTCAATTAAAATCATTGTAGTTTTAGAAAATTCTCAACATGGAGAAAACATGTTGGTTGTAATTGAAAAAGTTTCTCTTTAACCAAAAAACCACATGTTGTGCTTTTGTAGTACAGTGTGATTTCTGGGTTCGACTGGACAGATCAGGATCGATTTACTCATTAAGATGAGCTGGCTTGGTTGTTTGTGGCAGGATGAAGGCAAATGAGATTAACCCAAAACACTCTGGTTTTGGGTGATGCAGTGTAAATGTGTAAGGCTTTTATTTTGAAAGGGAGATTCTAATGACATTATCATACAGCCATTACATTGTGCAGTAAACATCTACAGAAATATAAGCTAGCAATGTGTGTTTGGCGACTTATTGCTTGGTTCTCTGACTGAGATCTACAGATTTCACTTTTTGCACTCCTCTCTTAACTAGTTTGTCAAACTAACTTTCTTTCTCTTGTTTAATATTTTAGCAAATATAAATGTGTGTGTGTGTGTGTTCCAGGTCCCGTGGAACCCCAAGGTGGACTTGTGTTGGCACACTCTGGTACATGGAGCTTCAGACGAGTGTGAACCAGAGTGGTGCAACTCTGAAGATCCTCTCTTCATCCTCTACACCAGCGGCTCAACCGGCAAACCAAAGGTAGAGCTGACACACACACTCACACTGCACACACACACACACTGCCATACAAATACACAGTTTAAATTAAAATGTAAAAACTGAAGCAAACTGTCAGAAAATAATGAATGTAATTTCATCCCACTGGGAAAAAAAGATGTTGGTCTTTTTGCTTTTTAAATTACCCGCCACGTCAAATCCTTCCCAACGCTCCTCGTCTGCAGGGAGTCCTCCACACCATCAGCGGCTACATGCTCTACACCGCCACCACCTTCAAACTGGTGTTCGACCACCAGCCCGACGACGTGTACTGGTGCACGGCAGACATCGGCTGGATCACCGGACACTCCTACATCACCTACGGCCCGCTGGCCAATGGAGCCACCAGCGTCCTGGTGAGTGAGGGGCGCTGCCATTACTCCACTTCCTGTTTTTACAAACCCTATTGTCTGACTGCAGGTGGTGGCTGACTGTTATAGGCAACTAAAGAAAGCTTCATTTAAAAACATCCTTCCTATGACTTTTATTTGTAGGATTATGTATAGATGACAATACAAGATGGTGGAAAACACTTTCATTTTTATTACATTTTAAATTTTGGGGGATTTAAGCCAGACATGGAGCTTACATCACTGTCTTTTTAGAAATGTCCGATTGTGTGTTTCAGTTCGAGGGCCTGCCTACCCACCCAGATGTGAGCCGTATGTGGGAGATTGTGGACAAATATCAGGTTTCCAAGTTCTACACAGCTCCCACCGCCATCAGGCTGCTGATGAAGTATGGCAAAGAGCCGGTGCACAAGTGAGTCGCGTCTGACCGTCATAATCCAACATTGAACATGTTATTGGTGCATGCAAGGGAGCCTTTTTTTAATGGTTTCTATGGTCAATAACTCTCTCTGCAGGTATAAGCGGGAATCTCTGAAAGTTTTGGGGACAGTGGGAGAGCCGATCAACCCCGAGGCCTGGCAGTGGTACTACAACGTGGTGGGAGATAAGAGGTGTCCTATCGTAGACACTTTCTGGCAGACAGAAACCGTAAGTTATAATATTAAATATCCACTAACTGGCCTCCAGGATGGCATTCTGTTAATATATTTATTCAGTAGTAGCAGTAGTTGCAGACTGTGACTGCCCTCTGCTGGAAGCACAGTTTATTCACACCCTGTGGGATAAAACCCTTTTCTAACTGGATGTTTTCTGGCCTTTCAGGGCGGACATGTGTTGACTCCACTACCTTCAGCCACTCCCATGAAACCTGGATCTGCTGTGAGTAAAGGAAATATAACCAAGTTGTGCTTGAAAACTTTCAAGTGGATTAGAACAAACTTTAAATGATTGAATTAAATACATTGTGAACATTCAGATTTTGCATTCATGCTTTTAGAAAATTGATTTAAAAAAAAGACACAAAAGCAGTAATAGAAAAAACATTGAAGAGAATGAAAAGTGTGTATTATTATTATTACACCACATTTAATGAACATCAGTAGCTTATCCTTAATCCTGCTGACAGACAAACTAAGCCAAAACTATAAACTTCTTGGTGGAGGTAATCAAAACACAATTTCTATTGAAGAAATCCAATAGAAACAAACTTTAATTTGCCATCACTTCTGTCCTCCAGACATTCCCGTTCTTCGGAGTGGTTCCGGCCATCTTGAATGAGTCTGGAGAGGAACTGGAGGGCCCGAGCGAAGGGTACCTGGTGAGTATCATCATCACGTGTTAATGATGTTGGATTTAACTTATTCACCGGCCATGTGTTTTGATCGGATTCTGCTTCCTCTGCCTAGGTGTTCAAACAGCCGTGGCCCGGTGTGATGAGGACGGTGTACGGGAACAAGCAGAGGTTTGAAACCGTCTACTTCAAGAAGTTTCCGGGATACTACGTCACAGGAGACGGTGAGAGATAAGACCTACTTTTAATATATTTTGATATTTATTTTCTTTATGTCTTTTTTAAAAATGCATCCGTTTCCTACCTTACAGGTTGCCGTAGAGACAAGGATGGGTACTATTGGATAACGGGGAGGATAGATGACATGCTGAATGTCTCCGGTAAGACCGACCGCTGAGCCCTCGGTGATAAATCGTGAATATCCCAAAGCCAAGATTCATTGAAGGCCTCCCTTTGGTTCCTCTCTTTCCCTCAGGTCACTTACTGAGTACAGCGGAGGTGGAGTCGGCTCTGGTGGAGCACGAGGCCGTCGCCGAGGCTGCTGTGGTGGGCAGACCTCATCCTGTGAAAGGAGAAAGCCTTTACTGCTTCGTAACTCTGAACGATGGACTGACGTACAACCGCACGCTGGAGGCAGACCTCAAAAGACAAGGTCGGTGAACACAGCCCGGTCAAAATGTGTTAATTGAAGTGTCGCCGGGCAGAAAGATCTTCAAAACTCAACATTTAAAATAGAAAAAGTAAGAATAAGTGGAAAGTGATTATAGGAGATTATTTTGAATTATTATCAGCTTGTTGAAATGGTAGAGGTTAGGAATATAACCATTCATTGAAAAGCAGTGAAATAGAGGTCAGTAAAGAAAAACTAAGCGTTGTACCTTTTTATGAACAGCAGAGGGCACTATCGATTTATTTTTTTGGCGAAGTACCTCCATAAAGGTTTCCAAACCAATGTCTGACACATGTATTGTAGTTCTGCCTGATCATTTTGACTTCTCTACTCAGTGATAGTCTGAATGTGATGTGATTTTTGTCCTTGGTGTTCGCAGTGCGGGAGAAGATCGGTGCCATCGCTACACCAGATTTCATCCAGAATGCTCCAGGCCTCCCAAAGACCCGATCAGGTAAAGTTAGCAAAGTTACAGAAAGCCGGTTGAGTAATTGTCAGAAAACAGAGAAGGAAATTCAGAGCAAGACATGACTGATAAAAACACTAGTACCCTAAACCCTTGTTTCATTTAGCTTTTAAAGGATCTGTTCTTTCACTTCCTGCTTGCTGTATTCCTCAATGCTAAGGGGTTTTACTTTTCAGTAGTTTTGATATTTGAGATATTGGCTCCAAAATCTCCCCCAAACTCATCATATGTGACTAGTACTTGGTTTGAAAAAATCACAGTATAGAAAATATCTTTATTTAACATTATTTATTGTTCTTTGTCTCTAAATATTCATTCATTTTGGGGATTTAAACCTTTTGAATGCCAGTTTGGTTACATTAAGCCGCAGTTGTTTTTGTGAAAAGACAACAGTTGCATCAGTGGGATTTTTTATGTACAATAAAACCAAAGGAAACTGGCATGCATTTGCTCTGTATGGCAAGCGTGATAAAATGAAATCAGTCCATAACTAAATTTGGAGCTCCAGATTGAGAGCCTGATATAATATAAAGATGATTTTGTGCTGTGATGACATTTTTGTCACCATTGAAATAGTTTAAAATGAACAAAGCCACCGTTACCAAACAAGAGAGTATAAAGCTTTTGGTTAGCTTGACATAAACAAATACATCATCATCATCACGTCTGCCTCTCTGCAGGCAAGATCATGCGACGGGTGCTTCGCAAAATCGCTTGTGACGAACGAGACCTGGGCGACATCTCCACGCTGGCCGACTCCTCGGTGGTGGAGCAGCTCTTCCAGAACAGATGCTGCCCTAACGTGTGACGACCTCCAGGATCCTCACAGTGAGGCTCAGATAGCAGCCGCATGCTAGCGGCCTCAAACCCAACCAGGGGAGAAGAAGAAGAAGAGGAGGAAAAGGAGAACCTACATGAACTTGGTCTTGTCCAACAAACAACCTTTAGCTCCTGATAAGTATGAGCGGTGTGCAGCAGAGCCTGTATTTATCCCCACTATCCTTTTATTGTTAATCAGCAGCCTGTAAAGACCCAACATCTGTTACAGGTGGAGGTTTCAGTTTTCTGTAGAAGAAGTAATCATTTTAAAAGCAGCAAACGAAGTGTAAAAATGACACCAGTCTGTATGTTTAAATGTTTTCTAGAAGTTGAGTGATTTGCTGCTTTTTAAAGAAAACTAACAAGGCAGTGGTGATGGCGAGAAGCCAGAGGTTGTTTGGTAAAAGACCGTCCTTCAGTCCAACGTGTGGAAGAGGTAGAGCAGGGAATCACTTGCTTAGGTTTTATCCCAGTGTATACGCCGATATAACATAACAATATGTGCTACTTAAAGGTATTGGTCTTTTTAACGTTGGGGTTGTATAAAATACTTACCAAAAATCAGTTGTATTACCTACTGTAGATAGCGGATGTTAAGCCCCCAGTTTGATGAAAGAAATAGCAAGTAAAGCCATGTCCTGCTGTGGAAGGAATGGCAGCCAAACATATAAATATAATATAAACATTGAGCCAACTTAAAAAAAGAAGAAGCAATATTTAGAATATTTGTACAACTCAGACAGGAAACTGAAGTCATTTTGCTAAAACATTACTGGAGTTAGTTTGTTTGTGGTTTTAGTGACTAAGGTGTTTCTAATGGTTGGTTCAGAGTCACCAAAGTCTCACAATAACTCAAACAACGGATCAAGGCAGCATTAGATCATCAACCTTCTTGTTCTGTGAGGTGAAATGACTGTTTTTGGCAATGGAGTTGAAAGAAAGCCCAGACAATGGCTCAAAATCCCGGGCACAGCACTCTGACAGACGTGTTGCTTTACCCTTAAATTGGTGTTGAGCAGCCCATAGTTTAAGTTATACACTCAATATTGATAAGTACCTCAAACAACCCTACTTTAAAACTATGTCTTTAACGTGTTTTCACACTGAAATAAGGCTCATGTGAAGTGCTACCTGCCCTGTAGTTAGTACAACAAGTGATCTCCTCCCCTCGCTCGCTGCCATAGTACTGTTAAGTCAATTGAATGATTACGCTCAATATTTCAACTACCGGTAGTTTTAATTTCTATTGTAATTTTCTGAAAACATGTTTTTTTGTATCATATTTCTTTGGTTTTGGACATAGGATATGTTGGGTTTGTCTGTTTGTGTGTCTGCACGCTGTATTTTCTTTTACTTCTTCTATTTGTTGAAGTTGAAGAGAAGTGCTTGGGCTATTTCTTTTCAGTCTGGTGGAAATTGGGAAAGTGTTCAGGGTCACGTAGCTCAGGACACCCAATGCTCAGCTCCTCTCAAAAAATCTGCAGGTCTAATGTTCAAAAGGGAAAAAAGTGTCTTGAATTTCCCAATAACTCATAGATTTTTTTTTCTAATTAAGTGTTACGTTAACAAATTGTCATGTGTCTAAACTCCGTGTTTTATTAAATAAGGCTTCAAACGAGGTACCAAAGTCAATCCCAAACGGCTGGAAATGATGTAAGAGTATGATTTTTAATTTGGTAATATAATCAACAACCATTTTAGAATCGACAGATTATGTGATCGTTCACAATCTGTGGATCAAGCCTGCATCATGATATGGTACCCTTAAAAGGAAATATGACACGGTAAATCATAGCTAATACTCAGTTAAGAATAAAACATCAGTGGTGTCTTTATTCATGGATGTGTTTATTCATTTCACTGTTGACGACTGAACAGAGTGTTTAAGCTCTGTATCCCAAAAAAAGACTCCTGCTGTTCTCTTTTTTTACTTTCAGTCAACATATTCCATAAAAGGACTAAAACAAACAACATGTTAGTTTTCTTTCATTGCTTTGATAGTGGCTCTCAAACTGTTTTGGATCTTTTTATGGGTTTTTTAACAATAGAAATCAGCTGACCTCCTCCATCCTTCAATATTTATTTAGATCGATAGGAGGAGACAAAAGTCAACATCTTTAACTTTATTGATCTTTTTGAGGGACTGAAGACGAACCATCCACACCATAAAACTGATCCAAAATCTAATAATAATCTAGATACTGAGCTCATTGGAAAATGGAATTTGAAGAGCTTGTTTTCATTTGTAGGAGATGAACCAAAAGCAGGACCCGATACAGATTTCACCAGCTCTTCATTACCTGTTTGAATTTGTCACTGTTTGTGTATCAATGTGCCAACCTAAGTAACAGTTGAGCTGGGTGTGTAGAGCTAATAATTGTATTTAAAATTCAAGAAAAAGTGCAGCTGCTTATTTGATTTAGAAGCTTTTGTTATTTTTATTTGTATTATAACTTCAGGTGAAGGGACGAGAATTTTGCTGTTTGTATTTTTTAGTTTTTCTCTCTGTTCATCCTCATTTATGAGTTGATCCATCTCTCTGTATCAAAGTGTATGCAATTACAGTAAATGGACATGACTACTGCTTCTAATCCTCTGTCACTGACTGGTCTTTTACATAAATATTGAAGCCGAGTTCCTAACGTTGACATTTGAAATCAACATTCAAATGATGTGCTTTATTTATTCTCCTCTATTTATTCGGTTAAACCCTGGTATTTCGGCACAGTTGCAGATGAAGATTGGGCTACACTTATATTATTCCTCTATGAGCTTTTAGTATATACATATGGTTTAGTATATAAATGTGCAGGAATTTGAATGTGTGTAGGATATGCTTCAAATGATAAATTAAACAAGTAGTGGATTCATGTATTTGAGGGATGGACGTTCTGGATGTTCCTCAAGTCTGAGCCAATATGACTCGTGATGAACTCCATGATTAAACATTACCCTGTGATCAAAAGTAGACATAATTTCTGATGTCTGAGTCACCGAGAGAAGATGTATACACTCTAGATTTTCTTCAAATGTGTCTTAAAATAAGGATTATTAGATGCACCGTATTGGTTTAGGTGTATTACATTTTATCCATATGGTTTTCACACATACAGTCTGGTATGTTACTGCGGCAACATGTAAAACGGCTGGGAAAAATACCTCTTGAACAAACCTCCCTGGGGTGTTTAATTTAGATGAGTGTTCCACTTTCAACATCCTGGTTGAACATTTGGAGGCTATTATCATCTTGAATAAATAGGCCCGCAGCAGTGCTCACAATCATTTAAGTTTTATACTTAAGGAACATAAAAGAATGGGCAACCAGGTCCACGTACTGAGTTGATGCTGCAGCAAGCTTAGTGCCAACACTTACTGTTTGGCTCATTCAACATGATAATCTGACTGTACACAAAGCCAAGTCTACAGAGAGTAAACCAAATTATTTCAGTATATTTATGATAAGAAATGGCCTGGGCATGCATTAGTTTGAAAGATATACATTTTTGAGGGTGTGTGGCTATGGAGTTATTGTTCTGAGTTGTACTTGCTGTGCATAAAAGAGGATCCCAACAACAAAGGAAAAGGTGTTGGATGGAGATTAACTTTGAAGGGGCAAAATTGATTGTCTTTCATCCTCTGGGTTGAAAATGTAACGGAAGGGAAAATCGACTCACAATAGAAACTGTTTTCAGGTTTATGCTACATTGTGAAGATCTCAGTTAAGATCAACTTAATGTTAGCTGTTAGCAGCCGGTAATTGTAGCCAGGTGCCATAGTTGCATTATGATGCATTCAAGATCTTCTCAGTAGCCTGGAGTAGTGAGGGAACTACAACACTATCATGTTGTGTTGAAATGTATCGACAGAATGGATTGTTTTGAGGGAAACATTACCGGTTTATTACAAGAATTAAAAACTGAAAACCAGGTTGCACAACATTTGAGAGAATTCCTGTTTAAAACTTGAAGTAGATTGCACTAAAATTGGTACGCTTATCTTTTGGAAATCACAAATTCCTAATACATACTGTTTCAGCTTCTTAAATATATTTTCTGAGATCCATCGTCTCTTACTTTGTTTAAAAGGCGTGGTGGTTGCCCTGAAGTCTGAGCCAATATTACTCATTAATAATTACAATATTTAAACATTATCCTGTGATCAAAGAGGACATGCCCCCGGAGACTGTGTCAATACACCCAGAGAAGGTATATAAACTCTGGATTTCCTTCTCAAAGTCACCCTGTTACCTACAACTGCTGCAAGTACAACTCAACTGATCATCCTAACAAGGTAAGACTCTCATTCCTGCCTTTCATCGTAGCATCAGCTGTTGATTGATATTGGAATATTTGAAATTGTCATATTTATTTTGCATTTTAATTCTCATTTAGCCATTGGATATACGTATAAATACTGCCTTACCTCATTAATATACTGTTTCTTTACACAGATGGCATCGAGTCTTCTTTTCATTGTGGGCCTCTGTTTGACCACTGGACTGTGGAGTGGAGCAAACGTAAGTTTGACGCACACTAAAACATTTATTTTACACCGTCACATATAGGGAATATCACACAATAAAATACACAATAAAGTTCAATCAGCTTTCTGTACTAATTGTGTTTTGTTTATATTCACAGGCACACCCTGAAGGTTGGTACTTCTCAGAGTCAGAGGAAGTCTGACGGTCATAATTCAGTAACTGGAACTTTCTACCTGCTGCTCAAGTCCTTTTCATACAGTTTTTTTTAAAGAATACTCCTCTCCAGGAATGTTTTTTTGACTGTGTTGATTTATCTCTAGGCCATTGGCTTTAGTTTACGGATTGATGGGTTTGGATTGAATATGTTACTTAGGTGCCCAAAGGAACATTGAATCAGGCTTTACTTGCTGTGATCAGTCTTCCTGTTTATACTGATAAATAAGAGTTTGTTTTCTTACTGCACTTGTATGTTAGTGATGGGAACAAGTTCCACTGTCCTTCTTCTGTGTAAAGAATGAGTTAAAAATGAATCCAAGGCTGATATGAGTTTGTCAATTCAAGTAAGGACATTCAACAATGTTGGGAAGTTTTTACTTGGTGAGTTGCAGTGGAGGTACATTAACAAGAGGTCTTTTTTTAACTTAAAATATGAACTTCAGAGACTACATCAGTCTCTCTACCAGTATGGAGGAGAGGACTGATTACAGCCTTTAATTTCTTCTCCTGTCAGATTAATAAATATCTGCTTTACTCTCCTTCTAATCATCTACAACAACGTTTAAGATGACCCGTGCTGCGACACATGCAAGATCTGCCCTGCTGGATGGACCCAGTTTGACGGTCACTGTTACATGTACCGGCATACCCCAATGGTCTGGGCTGATGCAGAGGTACACAGAGGAACAATATGATCTAAACCTGCCTGAGTGTAATCATAACTTATGCTTAAAACCATACAAAAGAAGTAGCCAAACTCTCACTTCTATGTGTAAGCATCAACCTATACCTTTCTTTCACTTCCTTTTTTCTTCATGTTAGGTTGCCTGCGTTGCCATCGGTGGGAATCTGGCATCGATCCCAGACAAAGCGGTGTACGAATTCATCAGAAGGATCATAAACACATCGACTAACAAAGATGGAGCAACTTGGGTTGGAGGCAATGACTCGTCAAAAGTGAGTGATTTAATAATATCATATATTCCGTTCTTTACTGAATAGTCTGTTTGATGAGATTCTAACAGGTGAGACTACATGTGAAATATATTTTTATTTCTGATTGGACTGAATTGACTCTTAAACCTTTTTGTTTTAGGAGGGTGTGTGGATGTGGAGTGATGGTAGCAAGTTTGATTTCCAAGGCTGGCCCGTTGGCGAGCCTAACAACGCTGGAAAAGAAGAACATTGCATGGAACTGAACCTCAAAGGTATGCACATGTTATGTTATTAACTGAGAATAATTGTCAGATGAATCGATAGCAGGTGTAATTGTTTGTTTGTACATTTTTTAGAAAAAGATTTCCCCAACGACACAAAGTGCTCTTCAGAGATGCCTTTTGTTTGTCGCATGCGCCTGTGAGGATCCCCGCCATGCGATTTCAAGTCTACCAGGGTATCAGGCCTCGATGATATCACTGTGAGAAGACATATCAACATTTTTGATTTAAAATGTTGCTGATAAAATAAACAGATACATCCTGTTCAACAATCTGTCTCATTCCTTTATAAAATCTCAATATTTTCTTGTAAAAAATTAGAAAAAAATCTGTCATTTATACATTTTCATATCGTTTTTTTAATTGAAAGAATACTGCTCTCAAAGACAGTTGTTGTTACTGTGTTGATTTATCTCTATCTGTAGGCCTTGGCTTTAGTTTACTGATTGATGGGTTTGAATTTAATACATTACTTAGGTGCCCAAAGGACCATTGAATATGCTTTACTAGCTGTGTTCATTCTTCCTGTTTATACTGGTAAATACAGTACGTGCTTGTTTTCTTGCTGCAGTTTCAAGTTAGTGATGGGAACTAGTTCCACTGTCCTCGTTCTGTGTAAAGAATGAGTTAAAAATTAATCCAAAGCTGATATGAGGCTTTGGCAGTGTGAGTTTGTCAATTCAAGTAAGAAAATTCCAAAATATTGGGAGGTTTTTACTTGGTGAGTTGAAGTGGAGGTACATTAACACAAAGATTATTATTTTATCTTAAAATATTTTAACTTGAGAGATCAGTCTCTCTACCAGTATAGAGGAGAGGACTGATTACAACATTTTCTTTGAGGGTGTTTCTTCTCCTGTGAAATGTATGCCACCCAGATTATATATACCAAAAGTATATGCCCAAAGGCACATTGAATCAGGTTTTACTTGCTGTGGTCATTCTTCCTGTTTATTAGAATCAGAATCAGAATACCTTTAATAGTCCCACAGAGTGGAAATTTGCATTGTTACAGCAGAAAGAGCCACAGACAGCTTAATGTTACACCAAGATACAAAAAAATACATATGCAAGAATCACACAATTGCAAAATACACAAAAATAAAAGTATAGCAGCCAAATATGTATTGCACAGTTATTAACACAACAGGGGGTGTTATAGTCAGTGATGTTATATGAAGGGGGGTCTAGCAGGGGCCAGGAAGGAAGGACCTGCGGTATCTCTCGGTGCGACACCGCGGGTGCAGCAGCCTGTCGCTAACAGTGTTGCCACAGTTACCTTGAAGTAATCTGATTACTGATTACTCATTTAAAAAGTAGCTTAGTTACTTTACTGATTACTTGATTTCAAAAGTAACTAAGTTAGATTACAAATTACTTTTTTGACAAATTTGACGTAGTGTTTTTGAAGCTAGATAGCACTTTGTCGCCCGCACAGAGAGAACAACGAACCTTAATATTGTCATCTTTAGGTGACACAAACTTCAAATAGTGACTGTATTTCCAGCTAGAAATTGCGCATCTCTCTCCTCCCTCCATTGTTGTTTAAATTTGTGTCACTGCGGGGTATTACACGTGAGTTGTCCTCGTGCTCAAAACGTTACTTAATTGTCGCATATACGCCACTCCCCGAGACGCAAGAAGAAAGCAAACTTATATCTTTTCACTAAGGAAAATGAGAAAAATAGTAAAGCACAGTGACCTGGATAAGTAACTTTAATGTGATTGCTAGTTTGGAAATAGTAACGCGTTAGATTACTCGTTACTGAAAAAGGGGTCAGATTAGAGTAATGCGTTACTAAGTAAGGCGTTACCGACATCACTGGTCCCTAAATAGTATAGTGCTAAATAAGTGTAAAGTTCATTAAACATCCATCCAGACTTCGGCAGTCTGAGTTTGTCATATAAAGTAAGCACCAGGGTATCAGGCCTCGATGATATCATTGCGAGAAGACATATCATCATTTTTTAATGGGAATGTTGCTGATGAAATAAAGGGATACATCCTGTTCAGCAATCTGTCTCACTTCTTTATAAAATCTCAATATTTTTGTGTTAAAAATGAGAAAATAAACTGGTTATGCTCTATTCAATAAATACATTATATTTCTGCATTTTTAGTTTATAGCTGCATATTCTATATACAATTATAACATTTCATTCTCATACTACCTGTACTGCAACACTTCTTTTCACCCTATGTCTGAAACCGTAGCCCATTCTGCTCTGATGGGTTAGCTAGCTGGCTCTGTTGTGATTGGTCAATCACTTTGAGCTGTCCTGCCTCTTAGTCAATAGAAATGTTAGTGTTTGTTCACTTCCGTAACATTGTGATGTCACTATGTTACGGAAGTAAACCAAGGACCACAATCCAGGCATTTCAGGCACAAGGGCAGTGTGCGGGAGAGAAAAGCCCTCTGGAGGGAACTTTGGGATTTTAGCCTTTGCAGACCATTTACATGCACAAAAACCAATACAACACACCACTCATACAACATGTTGTGTTGAAATGTATCAACAGAATGGATTATGTTGAGGGAAACATAACCTGTCTATTACAATACATTTATAAAAAAAAAACTATGCACAGAAACCAGGTTGCACAACATTTGAGAGAATTCCTGTTTAAAACTTTAAGTAGATTGCACTAAAATTGGTACGCTTGAGATCCATCGTCTCTTACTTTGTTTAAAAGGCGTGGTGGTTGCCCTGAAGTCTGAGCCAATGTTACTCATTAATAATTACAATATTTAAACATTACCCTGTGATCAAAGAGGACATGCCCCCGGAGACTGTGTCAATACACCCAGTTAAGGTATATAAACTCTGGATTTCCTTCTGAAAGTCACCCTGTTACCTACAACTGCTGCAAGTACAACTCAACTGATCATCCTAACAAGGTAAGGCTCTCATTCCTGCCTTTCATCGTAGCATCAGCTGTTGATTGATATTGGAATATTTGAAATTGTCATTTTTATTTTGTATTTACATTCTCATTTTGCCATTTGATAATACTGCATCACCTTAGAAATATACTGTTTCTTTGCACAGATGGCATCGAGTCTTCTTGTCATTGTGGTGCTCTGTTTGACCACTGGACTGTGGAGTGGAGCAAACGTAAGTTATAAGATAACATTTATTCTACAAAGATCTTTGGGGTTATAACACCATCACATATAGGGAATATCACACAATGAAATACACATTTAAGTTCAATCAGCTTTCTGTACTAATTGTGTTTTGTTTATATTCACAGGCACACCCTGAAGGTTGGTACTTAGAGGAAGGCTGATGTTCATAATACAGTAACTGGAACTGTCTACCTGCTGTTTAAGTCATTTATACATTTTCATACAGTTTCTTTTTCTTACTTTATTTTTTTTTAAAGAATACTGCTCTCAAATCATGTTTTTTTGACTGCGTTGATTTATCTCTAGGCCATTGGCTTTAGTTTACGGATTGATGGGTTTGGATTTAATACATTACTTGCCCAAAGGAACATTGAATCAGGTTTTACTTGCTGTGATCAGTCTTCAAAGTTCAAGGGTTTTTATTGTCATATGCCCAGTAGCTACAGTGTAGTTATGGCAATGACAATCTTATGTCTCGAGCTACTCCAACAATGCATCATATTATATATCGGACATAAGACAAAATATTCTCCCTGTTTATACTGCTAAATAAGTGATTGTTTCTAACTGCACCTTAATGTTAGTGATGAGAACAAGGTTCACTGTCCTCGTTCAATGTAAAGTTAATTAAACATTCATCCAGACTTTGGAAGTCCGAGTTTATCATATCAACTAAGCACATTCCAAAATTAGGCTTTTTGTAGGTTTTTACTTGGTGAGTTGCAGTGGAGGTACATTAACAAGAGGTCTTTTTTTAACTTAAAA
This sequence comes from Eleginops maclovinus, assembly GCF_036324505.1. NCBI lineage: Eukaryota > Metazoa > Chordata > Actinopteri > Perciformes > Eleginopidae > Eleginops > Eleginops maclovinus. The sequence goes on along the minus strand of NC_086349.1, from coordinate 21,950,831 downwards.
TATGAACTTCAGAGACTAGAACAGTCTCTCTACCAGTATGGAGGAGAGGACTGATTAGGCTACAGCCTTTAATTTCTTCTCCTGTCAGATTAATAAATATCTGCTTTACTCTCCTTCTAATCATCTACAACAACGTTTAAGATGACCCGTGCTGCGACACATGCAAGATCTGCCCTGCTGGATGGACCCAGTTTGACGGTCACTGTTACATGTACCGGCATGCCCCAATGGTCTGGGCTGATGCAGAGGTACACAGAGGAACAATATGATCTAAACCTGCCTGAGTGTAATCATAACTTATGCTTAAAACCATACAAAAGAAGTAGCCAAACTCTCACTTCTATGTGTAAGCATCAACCTATACCTTTCTTTCACTTCCTTTTTTCTTCATGTTAGGTTGCCTGCGTTGCCATCGGTGGGAATCTGGCATCGATCCCCGACAAAGCGGTGTACGAATTCATCAGAAGGATCATAAACACATCGACTAACAAAGATGGAGCAACTTGGGTTGGAGGCAATGACTCGTCAAAAGTGAGTGATTTAATAATATCATATATTCCGTTTTTTACTGAATAGTCTGTTTGATGAGATTCTAACAGGTGAGACTACATGCGAAATATATTTTTATTTCTGATTGGACTGAATTGACTCTTAAACCTTTTTGTTTTAGGAGGGTGTGTGGATGTGGAGTGATGGTAGCAAGTTTGATTTCCCATTCTGGCCCGTTGGCGAGCCTAACAACGCTGGAAAAGGAGAACATTGCATGGAACTGAACTTCAAAGGTATGCACATGTTATGTTATTAACTGAGAATAATTGTCAGATGAATCGATAGCAGGTGTAATTGTTTGTTTGTACATTTTTTAGAAAAAGATTTCCCCAACGACACAAAGTGCTCTTCAGAGATGCCTTTTGTTTGTCGCATGCGCCTGTGAGGATCCCCGCCATGCGATGTCAAGTCTACCAGGGTATCAGGCCTCGATGATATCACTGTGAGAAGACATATCAACATTTTTGATTTAAAATGTTGCTGATAAAATAAACAGATACATCCTGTTCAGCAATCTGTCTCATTCCTTTATAAAATCTCAATATTTTCATGATAACAATTTGAAAAATAATCTGTCAATAAACAGGTCATCCTCTTTTCAACACATTATATTTCTGCACATTTAGTTTATATTATATTATAACATTTCATTCTCATACTGTACTGCAGCACCCTTTCTCACCCTCTGAAAGCAGAGCCCAGTCTGCTCTGATTGGTCAGCTAGCCAGCCCTGTTGTGATTGATCAATCACTTAGAGATGTCCTGCCCCCTTAGCCTATAGAAATGTGATGTCACTATGTTACGGAATTAAACAAAGGACCACAATTGAGGCATTTCAGGCACAGGGGGAGTGTGTGGGAGAGAAAATCCCTTTGGACGGAGCCTTTGCAGACCAGTTAAAATGCACAAAAACCTTTATAACACAAAACGTCCAAAAAGCTCAATAGGTCCTCTTCAAATACAAAAACTGTCCATCATTAGTCCGACTGTCTGATCAGCTATTATTTTGTGTAATGACTCAACTCTCTTTGGTCGTGCAGAGAAAGAAAGTGAGGGTTGTTTCCGCTCCAAGGACACCCAGCATCATCCTGATCCTTCTGACTTTCTAAAAAGGTATTATATTAATTATTATCATTCTGTCATCTTTGATCCAACAACCTGTGAGTGAGCAGCAATGTTATCATTTAAATTGAGACTTCCCGATTGCAACTGGGGACAGGATCATAATAAGGACATTTGCCAGCAGCAGTGTCGCACTTACCATAACTCAAAGTAGGATAGTATGTCAAAAAATATCAGAAAGTCACTGTATAGCATGACAAAGATATATTATAGCATTTAGAAAATATAAAAAACCATAAGAAATTCAAAGTGTAATTTGTTAGAGAACTACAGAAGTCAAAGTGTGGTATGTCAGAAAAAACAACAGTATGGTTTGTGATCAAATATAAATATAGACTGAAAAGAGTAATAAATGAATCAACACCTTAATTCCACAGATGGTTTATTGGATCCACAGCAGCAGCACGACATTCATTAATATTCACTACAAATCATCCAAATAAATGAACAAACAAACTAAATAAATTCACATTGAGCATATTCCAGTGCACATCAGTTGTGGAAAGTTTGACTGGAAATAAATATAATGTTCATGTTAAGTGTTACTGGAAAACTAGTGTTGAAGTGACTTAAGTTTGGATAAGACAACCATGAGTATTATTTACAAACAACTGGAAATGTCTTCATTTTAATGCTGTAACTCCTTCAGATATCGATTCCTTGCTCTTGACTGAGTTAACTCTGCAGTGGATATCAGTTATCTATCATCCATACAGAGAATGTAATCCTTCATTTCACTTGTCTACAAACAGACACGAGCACAGTTGTAAACAAACACGCACACGCACACACATACGTTTCACCGATAAATAGCATTTCATAATTTATGTTTCACAAGTTCTTTTTGCCCCTGTATTTACAATTGTATCCCTTTTAATGGAACATTTACCCACCTCGGAAACTATAGCCCCAGTTTGTGTCTCTTGAGGATTTGCATTATGTTGGAAAAAGAAATACATACCATTATTCTGAATGGTGTTTCTATCTGGATAATAATATAAATAAATCTGTCTGTTGCACAATAAGAGATTTTTAACCAGCTTTCATAATTGAGTTGTTGCTGTGTTATTTAGAAACCTTCATTATAGCCTCTTTTTGCAGAGGTGCATCATTACCAGCTGGCATCTTTGTTTGGTTTAGAAAACAAAGTTGCAACTTGAGAAAGGACTGGAAAATCTCTCCTTGCACCAAATATTTCAGATTTCTAGAAAAACCTTAAGAACAGTTTTGGGTGTTGTTAAAGCTCCTTCTAGATAACAGTTGATTCCCACTATGACTCGAATGTATACCTGAGAAACACAAACTGGGGCTACCTGAAAACATACTCTCTTAGAACCAGGACGCACATTTTTAAGTACATATGCAGTGATGAATACACCCTTACACTGACAACAACACTAGTCTGTAAAAGGTCCAACTACAGATGAACAGGGAGTGGAATGTAAAGGGTCGCAGTGGAGGCATTGCAATGAGAGAAAGGAGGAGAGATGTAGGGAGAAGAATCAGGCGTGTTACTCTGTTAGGGGCACGGAGATAGCCGGGCCCTTGGGGTCATCGAAGCGGTCCATAGTGTGGAGCTGCATGATCATGTGGAGGCCGTAGGTGAGCACCAGCACCATGAGGAGGCTGGTCATCAGACCCATCCAGATCCCCGGAGAAAAGAAGCCCGCGCAGTCACTGGCGTACGAGAAGTCACTGCCTGTCACGTTGAAGCCCTGGATCTGTGCAAGGAGAAAGGAAACGACAGCTGAGGGTTTGAACAGCTCTGTAAAAGCTTGTGGCACCCAATGATGTTGATGTTTGAGATGGGTTTCTTCTGTGAAATGTTAAGTTTACTAAATGTGTTGTGTCTTCTGATCATTAGTTCAATTCTGAGGAGTGTCCCGAGAAGCGATAATAATGGGCTTACCGTGCATAAGACAAAACAGTTACAAGGAAAACACCTTTCTATCTTACCTGAAAGTCTGCAAAAGAGACCCTCCACTGATTGGCTGGATCTTTAGATGTGCGTGGGATGAGCACGGGCCAGCGGAAGTTGGTGACGGAGCCGCAGCGGTACGAGTACTCAGCGGGGGCGTAAACGTGTCTGCTCCCGTTAAAAGTGGCGTGGGTGCCGTCGTACTCCAGCACTACGGCGTCCAGAGTGAACCAGCGGCGCGCAGACACCTTGTAGTGGCGCTGGCTCATAGCAAAGCTGGATACACACACACACAAATGGGGCATTGAAGGTTACAATATCCACTGCCATCAGGATAACTCAGGTATAATGTTGAAGGCTTAGAACTCATTCTCAGCAAAACAATGTCTAGAATTATATGCAAGTGTGGATGTCATTTATCTGGTCATACTTACATGAGTTTGAAGCTCCTGTGGCCGAGAATGTTCTCATAATTAAGAACCAACCTGCATAGAGCCCAAAGAGGATATTTGAGAAAAAAACAAGACATTATGATGTATGAGGAGACCAGTTTTCAGTGAAATAGGATCCTGCCTTATGAATCCTGAATGAACTAAGGGGATGAAATACCTCGCTTTGGATTTGTCGCAGGTTGAGCCGTCGAGTTTTGGGCTGACTCCCTCTCCAAAGGTTAAGGGGGTGAGGTCATGCTCTTCCCAGCGCCCGCTCCGAAGGATGCTCACCGACAGGCCTTGGGCCCACAGGAGGATACAAGTGTTATCCTCCTCCTGTGGAAAATCGTTTTTAAATAGGTCTTAAAACAGCCTGTCTCTGTAGTTTATTATCAAACTAATCAGATCTAATATTGAATTTGAACTATTTTAATCTACATTTGGTGCTCTAGTGAGTATTTGTGGCAGTAGAATGAGGTATGTGTGTCCATGGTAATAATGGAGCATGTCACCCGGTGTTTTTATTTCATATTTTGGACAACAATAAAGCTCTATGGCACAGAGGAAGGAGATATATCCGGCTTGGATTCATTCACTGCTGTTTTTCTTGACATTTGTTGGCAAAAAAAAAAAGTCAAGTAACATACACCAAGAACACCAAGTTGGAATTCAACAGCACTAGAAAGAAAAAACGGCGCCACTCCACCTTAAACTCCACCGGACCGTAGATCCCAGCCTTCTCCTTGATCTTGCGCTGCCTCTCCCTCTCTCTCTCCCTCTCACGCCATCCACCTCTGGCTTGCAGGAGAGAGCGGCCTCCACCAACGCCTGCTTCTATGGAGAGAGACGCAGCCTCCTGTCAAGAGATAGAAAGAAGACATGAATAATCTGCAACAGAAAGACAGTCTATTTAAACTTAGAACTTAAGACTCACCCTGGAGGCTGCAGGGCTGTGTAAATGGCGGTGTACGGGACGGACTGGGTCTTCATGGTGCTCAACACCTGGCCAATCATCTCATCTGAAAAACACCCAGCTCATCTATTGGTGTGGCATTATCAAACAAATCTTCCCATGCAAAGACATACTGAATATATTTCGATTTAAAGTGTGTATTTAGTTAGGTTTTTATGTTCATTTCTTTAATGTTTTTACTGTGACTTTTTCATTTTCAAGTTAATACATAATGACGTATCGAACTCTCCTTTTGTGCAAATTTGTATGTTTTTTTTACTGGGTCAGACAGACTCACCGTTTCCACTGAGAATATCTTTGGCAGACATCAGATCAGCCCTGCAAGAGAAACAAAGAGATGTATGAAAAAAAGTGGAAAGAAGTAAGGGGAATTATAAGCACAACTTAATTCAAATAAATGAATAAAAGAAGCCCAAACATCCCATGGCGTTTATCGAGGTTCAACTTCTGATTTGATAATCACCTATGCTCAGGGATTCTTATCCAGTCTATATCAAGGATGTGGGTAAAAAAATTTTGCACCAAAAGAAAGCCTGAAGCTTGAAATGCAGTAAAACTGTGACATCTGCTGGTTTACTAAAGAATGACAGCAGCACTTCAATACTGCCGCCAAGGTTCCTTCAACACCTCCATGTTTTTTTAAGAATATGAGACTAAAACCCTCCTCTACATTCCCTTAAGGTGGAGCGACGGTGTACCTACCCGAAGCCGTACGGCAGCCTGAACACCAGCAGGGCGGGAGAGGAGGCGTTGAGTCTCAGCTGACTCAGTGTCTCAGGATCCATGTACAGAGGAGAGGTGTCCAATTGGTCCTGCAGTTGGCCAATCACTGCATTGGAGGCAGGCCAGGACACAGCAGGTAACACCAGAGGGGAGGACGAAGACCTCAGAGCCCCCTATGGCACACGGCAAACAAAACATCTGTCAGTGACATATTAATAGCAGACCATAGAATCTATTGTTCATGGTCTGTTTGATTTAAGTGATAGGAGTAGAGAGTGACAGTGAAAAAGAGAACATTTGAAACATTACATCTTACCTCAAGGTTGGGGAAGACACTGTCTTGCTTGTTTCCAAAAGCCCCCCCATACATAGTGAAGTCCTCTATGCTCATCTGGGATGGAAGCAAGGAAAGATCAGAAATGAGCAAAAAGCTAATCAATCCGTTATACCCATCTCATGTTTCTCTGTCAAGTGATAGTTAGACAGAAACATACTTAATATTAACTCTTATCCTTTTTTCTTTTGTGGGTTGACAAATGGGACAATACCATACTGAATTAGTAGACTTATAACAAAAAAAGCGTATCTATGTTTTTTCCTGTCTTTTTATCCTGTATACTGTCAATGTTACGAACATATTTGAATAATATCATTATTATAAAATTAGGCCTCTTAAAAGTGTGTGTGTGTACCTTATCCTGAAGGAACAGCACGACATTTCTTGGGCCCACACTCAGAGCTTTCTCCAGGTAGGAGGCCAGCTGCTGCTGCCCCACGATGTGCCCCGCTGTAGGAGGAGACTGAGTCGGTACGGAGACCCTGGAGGATTCAAAGCAGTGGTGGAATTGTAAGTATTCAGACCAAACTTAAGGTATTTATTATTTACTCATACAATAAAGTAAAACACCTTCAATAATATGTACAGGAGATGCCTTTAATGTCTTAGAAGTATGCATTATGCAGGTATTACTCTACTACTTGCTGCCGAAATGTACACAAAGCATTACTTCTGTACAAAGTGTATGAAGAGTTAATATTACTATATGAACAACTGTTGTCTCTTAGCTTGTAATACTGACTTGCACTTATACTTTATATGTTTTGCATCTACTATTACTGTGTTTCTACGTATTTTTGTCCTAAATGAATAAAGGTTTGTCTGATAAGATAAGATGGACCTGTATTGATCCCCGTAGGGAAAATCAGGTGTTATAGCAGCAACGGAATAAGAGAGAAACACAGGTAATGCACATGAGAATACAAACAAAATGAATAAATAAGAATAAAGGGATGGATGCATGTCAAAGGAATGCTTATAAATGAATCCACTGTAATAACACTGCTTAGCCCTAATACGGACAATACGGAAACAGCTTGCAGGGTGACAGGGGATATGGCACCTGCCATTCATAATAAGGATTACAGGAATATCTCATGTTACGCTTCCCTAATTTAATTATGTAAAACGCTTAAATTTAACACTGTTTCGTCTGCATTTGAATAGCAGATAACCGTCGATGATAGCTGAGCGTTCATCCTAACTGACATTCAGCTAACCGTTAGCTAAACGCGAATAAGAGCGTCAAAGCCCGTTAGCCAATTCAACCGCCTCTGTGAGACACAAAAAACGAAAGAAACTCAACATTACTCACCCCTCGCTTGTCCACATAATAAGCGGCACCTGTTCATCACAATTTCCCGTATTTAATATGTTCAATAAACCGAGAAAAACGGCCAAACACGCAGAGATGCTGCGGAGCTGCGGTCTCCCTGTCGTCGCCATCTTTACGATCTCCCTGACACTGGTGACGTAGGTCCGAGGATGTACAGAGAACGTGACGTCGCGTGAGCTCACGTCATAAAAAGACGCTCTGCGACATCAATACTGCAATACATGTAGTCGGAGATGTGCAGTATTTCTTTTTAATTTAAAACATAGAACCGTATATGAGCAGTGCCTAAATCAGCTGCATCTACTAGTACAAAAGTAACTAAGTGCATTCATTAATTGAAAGCATTAATTGAGCATTTATATTTGATTTTATCCTACTTCAACTCCATTTTTTGGCACCTTTAGTTACCTTGCATATTTTGATCCCTAATACGGTGCATAAAACATCTTATAAATGATGATGTATTATTAGTTTGTGGAAGTATTAAAAACACATGTGTAACATCAGTGATTTCACACATTATTGCATGAATTATTATAATCTCATTGCACAATGTACATTATTCTGAAATGTGAAATTGTGCCTACTTACTTTGCATATTTTTCCTTTCGGTAATTTAAGGATATCCTGATGCTAATGCTAAACCTGACAATATGCAATAGTGGTACAACAAAAATACAACAAATACTTTACAACTCGAAGATACTTGTACTTTTCTTTGGTATTTACATTTTTTGCTACTTTATACTTTCAGATTCAGATTATTAATAACAAAAATCAGTGATGCCTATAAATGCATCAATAATTATATCATGCTAAATATTATTATGTTTACTCTTTAGATAAAATTGTACATTCAAATCATACAAGGACCTTATCAAATATGATGCTGTGCTTTACTATTAATGTAACTATATTTCAATACATTATAATATCAACACACAATTCAAATTTAGAAAAGTTGAATATTTATTGGCATTCACATACAGTAGGAAAGAATGGCAATCACAGTAAGGCAATACATTTCATAGCAACCACAGATCACTAAGCTGTGGCTTATCCTCCCTTATAAAAGTGATTGATCTCTGTGATAAAACAAAGTATGTACATCTGTAACGATGTAGCATTCACAGGTTGAACGGACCTAAAGAAAACCTTGCAGTCTAATACTTAGAAAGTAAAGAAAAGAAAGTATCTACATTACTAAAATACAATATTTGATAACTTAATTTACATGTATGCTTAAGGAATAAGAGAGAGGGGAGGATACATTGGGATATTATGGACATTATAAATTCACAGTCGACCCATTTAAAGCTGCATGGACAGAAAATAAGCAAATCAAATGAATCTACAATCATCGTACCACCCTTTTGATCATTTACTCTGCATGCATCTTTAAGCTGTAAATATTAACCATGCAGTACAGTGCTGATTAGAAGTCTTAATTAGATCATTATTTATAAATCTACATCACACTGCATACTAATATATAGAGTTTAAACAAACACTAGTTTTTTTGTAAAGTACTCAAAATGGGTTTCACCAATATGGAACTATTCTGCAAATGTTGGGAGTACATTCAACAACGTTTTTTTTGTTCATTCTTAAATGTGAAAATGGCATATAAACTACACTCAATGCATAAGTTTAATTTTCCAACTTTGGATTGTTTACGTATAAATCCACAGCGGTTTCATGAAGTCCTTTTTTTTTCTTACTTTGTATTTTATCCTTGATATCAGCCACTTCCCTGCTGCTGCTCCAATAGCTGTATCAGAGCAGGATTAAGTTACTGCTGATGCTTTCATTTAAAAGTGTTCCAGTGGCACAACACAGACAAGCTTTTAATGTGAAGCCACCACAAGAAACAATTTATAGTGATCGTAGTATTGGAGCCAGAAGTGGCAGCCTCAGTATGAAGAACTGAAGCAAAAGGCTGCAAAGTCCAACTGCTTTTACTGTGTCCTGCCGTTTGGTTGTAATCTACCTGTCCTGTGTTCAGCATGAAATCAGACGCCTGTTAAATCTGATGTCATAAGGCTGATAACCTTATCAAAACAACCTGAGTTAATTTGGCTTCGCTGTAAACAATTACACCTGCTTGTCTTTTGTTGTAATTCTTATAGAAAGTAGTTGCTAAACAAGTGTTAGCTGTAGTATTACACTTGCTGTTATGACCAGTATCCACAGGGGACTGAAACCTTAGATATAGAAATTATAGACTGTAACTTTAAAGTGATAGTCATGGTCAGTGACTCCAGTCTGCTGAATCCTCACTCCATTCATAAAATAGACACACTACTTCCTGATTTATAAAAATGAAACACATCTGAGCAGTTAGAATGACCAGTTAATTACGTGACTCTGGCTGCTTTGAGGTCACAGCTTTGATAGGTATGAATTCAAGTAACTCAATTGTCAAATCTATTTTCTGAATGGATCACCCTGTTTCAGGATGATGGTGGATCAGAGCCTATTGCAGCGAGTGAATGATGCATTTGCTATATATAAATACAAATCTAAATGATGCCAGTTTTTTATCATTTACAAACAAGTTTTTGTTTCACCAACATGAATTGGAAGGGACTCCAAAACATTGCCCAAAATGTTCAGAAGTGTGATCATTGGGAATTTCAGAGTGGACGTGTGTGATTCAGTAGAGCAAAGGGGAGGGAGTGGATAGTGTGTGGGTGGACGTCCAGGAGAGAAGGCGTTACCCTCAGTTTAGGGTAGAGGATCATCATGTAGCAAGAGGGACGGCAGGGACTTAGGATTGGGTCTGTATCTGCCCATGGAGGGACTCGGCCTGGGCTTTCAGGCTTAGAAACTCCTCCTGGATAAAATCAGTCAAGGTCTTTCTTATTTCCATCTGAAAGGAAAATGTAAAGAAAGAATGCTTTGGCTTTACCCTACAATTAATCAACAGTCCTTTATTGATTAAACGATTGTCACAGATAGCTAAAATAACATTTCTGTTCATCATCTGACATAAAAGAATAGCTGTAGCCTTGATCCACTTCAACAAGCAGTTAATTGCATTTAAATATAAAACGATTTTTATAAATTTGATATGCCATTTATCGCTTAATAGCAAATTAAATATAGTTACATCATTAGTGTAATAATTGGAGTGTACCATAAGAAGCATTAGTGGTGTATTAGTAGTGTGTAAATGTGTAATATGGTCGGTCCTCACCTGGCTCTTGTTTTCGTCTCGGAGTGATTCAACAAGGTCTTTCAGACTGAACGGTTTCCCAACCAGGATTGTGATTCTCTGAAATCACACAAACAGTTACGAATTTACTAACAGGAAACAAAAAGCCCTGATAAACAAAATATTGTTGATTAGCTTTAAGTGTTACTACCTTGCCAGTCCGAGGAACATAGGGCTTCTCGTTTGGCAGAACGTCACTCAAACCTGAGAGGAAAACATAGGAGGAAGACAAATGTATAAGGCTGGGTATATTAGATCATTTTTGAATGCCAAAAAATCTGATGAAAATACTTAAATCAACAATATTTTGAGCGGGTACTAAATCCAAATTTGGTGCATTAGTGAATGTTTGTTTGAGTATTAAGTCCAAATAAAATACAGTGTGTGTTCATGGTGATAAAGCAATGTAAAGCAATTTGTTTTTTAAAGATTTCGGACAACAATGGAGATCCATGTCACAGAGGAGGAAAATATATCAGGTGAATATTTTTGTACACATGTCTACACTTATTATTATTTAAAAACACAGTTATGAAACAGCAGAACTTGAGAGATTATGTGTCGTCCTCCACATCGGTTTGTGCTGCAGTGCTGTTACTCACCCACATGCCAAAGTGGCAGGATAACTGGATTAAGGGAACACTCTGCTATTAGTCGACCCACACCTAAAACACAAACCAGACATTTATGAACCACAAACCCTTATGCACTGACAACTGATTTGGCTCTTTTGATTTCACAAATGTTAAATGTACATGTGCTTACACTGTATGCAGTAATACAGTGTACAAGGGCTGTAGCGAAGAGTCTGAAGCTTGATTTTAAACGTCAACATACAACTAAAAACCCCAGCTCTTTTCCCCATGTCTATTCATCCTGTTGAATGTCATCCTGTAAAGCTAGTATTTCTGAAAGTGGAAGATAAAATAGGGAACAGCTGATATAATAAAAAGAAAGACACATTTATTAATCTGATGAATCATTTAATTCAACTTGAGGATTTTGGTGAGGTAATGACGTCGTAAAGTTATGACCACAAACCTGAACAGAGGCTTTAAATGTTAATTAATGGGAAGTTGTCATTTTTAATTCCTATTCTTGGCTAAATTAATGTATAAAACTGTCAGATTTTAATTGAAAGCACAGCAGTTTACAGCTCACTTCCGAAAAGAGCAACGAAAAACATGCACTGTACTCACCCCATTTTAACCGTATAAATTCTTCTGTCATGTTGACTTTGCCTGAGGAAAACAAGAAAGGATTGCGTCAATATTAAAATGAATCAAAAAGATTAAAAGAAGTAAGGGAGTGAGATTTGAGAATGAACATTAAAATACCTTCGGGAAAAATGTGAACCCATTCTCCTCTGTTCAGCTTTTCCACAATAAAATCCATGCCTTTCTGGTAAACACCGTCACCTACAAAACAACATCATAATGCAACCATTAAACACACAGTACACACTACATTTCCATGTCCGATACCCCATCCAAGCAAATGTTCTACTCCCTAAAAGAAAGAAATACATGACAGACAACATGAACAAATGATTTAATACTGCCGCTTTTTTTTGTCTTAATAATGCTTAAAGACTAACCCCTGCAGACAGGAACACACTTTCCACGGCTGAAGAATCTTGAGTGCAGCTCTTTTGTGAAACAGATGTCAGATGCGGCTGGAGTCCTACACAGTGACAGGAAAATAATTCAACAATTTACAAATAATAAAACCAAAATCACAAGTGGATGAGGTGTGGAAATGATAAAAACTCACCATCGCATCTTATTGAAGTTCCACAGCTGACTGAGCTTTAGTACACCTGTCGCAAACATGTGATTATTTCCCTGTTTCTCATGTCACTGTGTATAAGTGTCTTAAATCAGATTGTGCATTCGTTTCTTACCCCAGATGTGCGGGTCATCCATACAGGACTGGTGGTTGGACACAGTGATGAGGGGTGTATCAGGGGGCCTCTGGTCAACCAGGTCCAACAAAACCTTATGGTTGTGGACCGTCAAGTAGTTCATGTACTCTGAAGATTAGGAGGGAGAAAACGTGTGAGAATATTTACATAGCAGCTGTGATAGAAAAATATTTAGATCCTGTACTATTACCACACTTTAATAACGCCCCCTCACAAGAAATATTTGAATTAAATACATGCAAAGATACATGGCTTGATTGGACATGACAGGAATAATTGCCCCACTGGTATATTCTGTGTATATATTCCAACTTACTGGTCCAGAAGTAGGAATAAGAGCCCACCATCCCCATAACCAGGGAGCTGGAGATCCTCCATGCCAGAGGAGGGCATTGTGGAAACGGCCATCTGACCTCCAGGGGCATCACAGCGCTCCACAGACACTACATCCACTTACAGATTAACCTGGATAAACACCAACACAATGAGATACAGCTAGAGGGAAAACTAGAACAGGTTCAAATATATTTTTTGATTTAAATGTATTTTGTTGAAGGGATACAACTTCATGTTTACATTTGATCAGCCTGAAGAAAGGTTTGATTTTCTTTACATTTCAGGTAGGAGCTTTTTTTAAGTCTTTAATACAACCCTGATGTTTGCATGGAGAACTGGTGACAGGATCCAATTAATATATGCTAATAGAAGTGTAGGGTCCAGTGTTTTGAGACCTTGACACTAACTAGGGACTAAAAGTCAGGATATGTCAGCTTCTGCGATGTTGGCCTTTTCTCTCTCAAGTTATTAAAGTAAAATCAAACCCCTGGAAAGTGAAACTTTACCGTGTTACGTGAATACTGTCATCAAGTTATCTGTTGGTTTCTGATTAATCAGCTACTTTAAAGACTATTAGACAAACATTTTTGTCAAAACAAAACAAATGTCAATGCATACACACTGACACAGACTGGGAGCAATTTATATTTCAGATTCTCAAGGACACACACCTCTCGCTTTATATACTTATTAACTCTAATTACTGATTTACATCCAAAACATTTCTGTTAACATTCAGTTTAAGATTGCACAGCAAGCTCCTTGTCTTGAGAATGTTTGTTTTATGATAGCAGAAAATGACCAATGGTAGGCTAAATGTGGGACTCATTTTAACTACTGTATTTACCAGGTATTGTTTTGTTCGATCCAAGCTTTATCCTGAGCTGTAATCATATTTATGTGGATTACTACATACATATATACATATTTCTTATTGGATGCAGTAAAAAAACAACGGTATTTTCCTCTGACATGTAGTGGGGACAAAGTAAATAAAGACATCAAAAGAGAATACCCAAGTAAAGCAAAAGTACATTGAAGTACAGTATTCAGAGTAAATGCACATGCACAACGGGGAGTGCTGTTACCTTAAGCTAAGGTCAAACCATACCGAGGTATTTAACGTTACATCACCCAGCTGATGTTAGCCTGCGAGCTAGCTGCTAGTTTAACCGACATATACATCTCCGAGACAAATGTTGATGCATTAAAATACATTCATAAACTGGTGAATCAAAGTTTAATTTTTGCTGTTTTAGCTTCACGTGAGCTGTACTGACAGACCCACTCAACATTTAACGAAGATATTTGCATTTTAATTCATGACTCTGACGCTTTTGTGTTGTAACAGCTAAAAATAACGCTTTTAAATACACATATAATGTAACGTGTCACACTATGACACTTTATATAACATATTTTAATACTTTAATAACCTGGGATATAGATAAAGCATCACAAGTTCAAAGATTTACCTCACCTTTCTCCTGCTGACAGCAGGCTGGTGGTGAGCGACCCCGGAACTGAAAGTAACGCAAGGAGTTGTGGGTGTTGAAGTTTATTATTCTGAGGCCTACTTTCAAGGAGGATTACTGGAGGTTAACTGGTGATTTAAAAATAATGTACATATTGATATCTTAATAATAATAATAATAATAATAAATAATAATAATAATAAAAATAGCTGGTGATTTAAATTGTGTTTTACGGTAATTATTTGTATTATTATAAGTTATTGTTTTTCAATGCAACGTTTGAGAGGCTTAGACTTAATATTGAATATTTCTGTGAATAAGAAAAATAAACAATTAGATTTCTGACCTGTAATCAAAATGTGAGTTCAAGTTAGCTTTACAGTGTTTGCATAATTACTTCTCCACAAGCACGCTTTGACATGTTGATGGCAGTCGCCGCAGATTGGTGCCCTGCCCCTCCTAATGATGAACACAAATGTATCCCTTCAGCCACGCAAGACATGTATTTTGTTAAAATTTGAAACATAGTTTAAACCGGTTTGGATAGATCTGTTATAGTGGCATAACACATAAACGTTATATGAATTCATGTTTCCATTATCTATTCAGTGTTTACGTGTTGTTTTTGGTGTTATGTTTTTGGAACAGTTTGTTCCAATTTGATAGGCGGGAGGATATGGGGGCCTACTGTTTTGGATCTGATTGGCTGTAGAGACTTTCGACCCTCCCTTTAAATAAAGGGCGTGGTAATCTGGTGCATGTCTACATTGGGAGGAATTTGTTTTCATATGCTTGCTGGCGCCTGCCTGAATCGGCAGCGATATTTTAAAGTGTTTACATTTTGTATGTAGACCAACAATGTCTTTTAAGGCAGTGGGGACAGCATTGACTCGTACACTGTGGACAAGAGGACAAAGAACACCTCCTGCTGCGAGATCCCCCAAAGTGAACAGACTTTCTACAACATGCAGGGTGGCAGGAAGACAGCAGGGCTGCGACAAAACAAAAAGTTGCAGCGCTGACTCAGAAAATCCGAGTTGCGCGGAGGTGCCATCTCCCAGCAGTGAACCGCCGCACAGAAGCACGACTGCCGATAAGAAGCGACCCAAGGAGCCCGTGGGTGCTCCTGGTGTTACTGGTGTCAGAAGACGGTCATTCACCTCCGCTGCTCCAGTGAGCCAGAGCACCTACTTGTGGGCCCGGTACAATGACACGAAACGGCTGGTCCACGGTAAGCAGAGGGTCCCCACATTTTGTCCCAATTCAACCCAGAAACATAGCATCGGTTGACCTTCACGTCACCAACCGTCTCTTAGCCGTTAGTGAGGACGTGTTGTTGGAGTGTTTGCCATCCTCTTTCACCCCAGCCACACCGGACAGATGACACAACCATGCCGAATGTTCCTCTTTGCAATTCAGGACTAAAATACGGGCTTCTCCTTTAAATTAAAATGACAACTAGTTCCACACAGTTGCAATACAACATGCCTTAAGGTAGCAAACAAAACACACTAGCGTATGGGAGCGTGAACATGTTTACATCGCAGTCCTCTCGTCTTTGTTTCCAGTATTTGGTTAACTGTTTTTTGGTTTAGCTGTTTATTGGAAAGTCAAGATCTTTGTACTGAAATGGTAAATGGTTAATAGACTGTATTTAAATAGCAGTTCAGTTTTCTTCCAGATTAAACTGTTGTCAGAAAAGGGAAACTGGTCTAAATAACAGAAACGATGCAGTGGTTTCAAACCTCCTAGAATACAAATCAAACAAGTTCAAATTAAAACAAAATCTTGGGTGACTTTGGGCCATTCCTGCCACACAATTCTAAGAGTTTGGCTTTGTGGGATGGCTGGTGACACTCCTCATTCATGTTAATCACACTCTGTTGCTTTTCAGTAAGGCTGAGTTAATTCCCATGCCATTAAACAGTATAATGACTTCTCCTGGCACAAGGGGTGTAATGCAAAGCTAGGACTGTTCAAAACAGGCTCCTGGGATGAAAGTTGACTGTATTTGTGTAATAAATCAACATTTTTCATTTTATTAACCCAAGAGAAACAGAACATTTTGCAGTTTTCCTGAGCTCTAAATAAAGTCAATTGTCTTTTTGTGTTCCCCAGGTTATATCGTCCTTAATATTGAGATAATGCGAAACGTTTTATGCTGCAATGCTTTTTATTTTTTAAATGTAGGCCAAATGTTTGATTGATGTTGCTGTGAGTAAATATTTTGAAAATCAACCATTTACAGCTTTATCAGTATATTTGACCCAAATCTGGGGACAGACAGTTTTATTAAGTGTAGACAGCGAGACCTCAACAGTGATATGTTTTTATTTAAGCTGTGGACCTCTGATCATGTCCTTTTATATTACGATTGACAGAAAGTTACGGAATAATCCTTGCATTGGAGTATAAAGTCAAATGATCCAAATAGAGCAAAATGAGTATAAACAAGAACGTTTTTTTTAATTCAATAGTGATTGATTGAACTTTATAAGACCACAAGGTTCAATTGAGTTTATTTATTAAACATATAATAAACGTTATACAAATATTTAATTTTCAGGGTTGTTATTCTTGCCATGTGGCCCAACCCTACAATTATTCGAGGGCACAATCACATTATGTTTTAAATGCTTGCTTTGGCATTGAATCAGTTACAGAGATGAAACGGTTCTGTACAAAATACAGGATAAATGTTTACACAGTAAAAAGAAAATCACCTAAGATCATTTATGCAACTGCTGCATTTAGTATACAAACATATTATGTTATTTGACTAACTTTTAAACTGAATACCTACGAGTTTGGACCGACATACCACGAAATTAAAAGACATCACTTTGACTTTGAGAAACTAGGATGTGCATTTTCTAGATCTGATCTTTTGAAATAGGTTACAGAAATAGAAACATTTGAATAGATTGTTTAGAGAGAAACTAGCCTCGGGACTCACACATGCATATCTGCTGCCCAGCTGCAACCCTTATTGACTGTCCCACAGCAGAATGACCCATTTTTTCCTTTAGACCCTCTGTGACACTGTCCTGTGCCCATTTTCTAGCCAGGGTATTAAAGGCTGTCTGAGGAACAGAATGTAAACTGTTTGTTTAATCTGGGCACATGCTTTAGCCACATGGCTGTTATCAAAGTGTACAACAGTGGAAAGCAAATTCATAAAAAAAGATAATGAAAATAACTTTTATTAAGAAAAGTAGCCTAATGAATTATATACGCAGTAGAAATAATTATAGGCTCTTTGTTTTGTGAGGGCTGTAAAAACGGTTTGGATGGACATACTGTACTTCTGTGAAGAGTTTAAATCTTAGAGGCAAGTATTGCACAACCTCGCCGAGCTTGCCAACCCCTCTCGATTGAAAACAGCCGTGGAATGACTGCTTTAGACTCTGCAGAAGTGCACAATCAGCAGGTTTCATGTTTCATTTATGTTGCTTAGTGGTAGTCTTCTCTCTGATTTTAGTTTAATTTGAAGGGGTTTTTCCCTCTGCTCTCAGACCTTATCCCACCGGGTGCGTGTAACCTCCTCAACTCCTCCACCATCTACGCCAACAATGAGGTCGACCTGGCTGGAGTGGACATCTACGGCTTTGACTATGACTACACACTGGCTCTGTACTCGAATGCACTCAACACAATGATCTACAAAACAGCAAGAGACTTCCTAATCAAGCACTTTAAGGTGTGTATTACACAGTGTATTACAGTTACATCGGATACATTGGTATAAGATTCACAAATTACTTGTCTATTTTGTCCTCCTGCTTAACAGTACCCTGAAGGGATCCAAATATATGATTACATTCCCAACTTTGCTGTCCGGGGTCTGCACTATGACATCCAAAAGGTGAATTATTTTGCAGTAGGAGAAATGATTACACTTCTCTGTACAGATAATAACAAGTGGAACTCTCTTTTTCTGCCTCTGCAGGGTCTTCTGATGAAAATAGACGCCTTTCATTACATTCAGGCAGGAACAGTGTATCGGTGAGAAACTGATGTTGTGTTGTGTGACGTTAAAGGCAATTTATGCGAGGTAAACGAGAACAAAACAGTCATTCAGAAAAATAAGACATTGTGTTCTGATGGTTTGACTTCATTTGCATTCTAAAGCAAAGCCAAAACCTCCTCAAACACTGCGAGACAATCTTGCATTGCCTGATTTTGTGCAATTGCAGATTTATCTCAAGCTGCATATTTTCTGCTGTGGCTGTTCTGCACTGCAACTATCTGGCTCACCCTCCCTTTGGGTGAACAGACACACAGATATGCAAATCTTCACATCCATAATGCAGACAGAGCCAAAGAGAGAGAGAGACGGATATAACAATGTAACCTGGTCACCAAATCTGCACTCTGTTATTGGCACAGGAAAAGGAAATCACAAGTGTCATAAGTGATGATTGAGAGGGATTCATTTTGTATCACTGAAACATTGTTTTTTAGTCGAAATTCTGAAGTGCCACATTGATTCTAATAGTTACTATGATAAGATCCCTGCTGTTGAAGGCAACATCACCCAATTGTTTGGTTCTGTTTAATGTTCAGCTCAAGTGAATTTGTTTATTTTTGATGTCTGCAGGGGACTGAGCCCAGTGCCAGATGACGAGGTCCGTCAGCTCTACGGGGGGACTTTCCATATCCCGCTGCAGCAGGACAGTGGCTTCTATGGAAAAGTGAGGAGGATTTTAGTTTTACAATTACAGAGTGCACACTAACATGAATACCATCAGATAATCTACTGTATATCAGGTTGACTTTGAATGTTTGCAATCATTTAAAAAAGTTTGTTGTAGTACTGGCTGACGAGGTTTCATTTTTGTTTAGTTATTTTTCTTGGATTCAGACATTTTCAGAATGTCTCTTCTCTGTAAATGCGTTCGGTTTGGCCCAGATGAGAAAGCTGGTCTTAAATTGTCGGCTCAACAGATCTGGTATAATCTTATCCTGTCACTCTCAAATTAATCAGGATTAAATCTGTAGCTGTCCACAGATATTTGAAATGTTTGGCTTTGTTATGACACAAGACGCATCATTGAATTTTGTAATCTCATTAGTTCCAGTCCCTGAAAGCTGACTGCAGTAACTCTGTGTCCTAAATAATTTGTGTTCTGTTATGACCTTTTAAATCTGCACTCAGTCAGTCATGAAAAGTCCAGAAGGTTTACCATAGTTATTTTCTAATTAGAAGCAATTTGGACATGATTTTTGAATCAACCTCAAATAGTTTTCGGTCTTTTAAGTGCTCTCCTTCAGCAGGAAGTACGCCCTCCCCCATTCTCTGATTCTCCTTGAAACAAAAAATTGTTTTGGTGCGATTCTTATCTCATGTTGGTTCTCTGTTTCCTGGGTAGCCTCTTAATGGGCCCCGATTGTAATGAAAATGGTTCCTTTTATGATTAGAAGTCAAATTTTACAAGGTCACACACATTAAATCCATTCCAAGTAGTTACCCTGCATTCAATTATATTTTCTATCCCAGGGACCAAAGGTGAAGCAGTTCATGGACATTTTCTCCATTCCTGAGATGAATCTCTTGGCTGCAGCTAATGATTTTTTCATCACCAACGACATCGACTACGATCCAGTTCATCTCTTTAAAGACGTCTCGGTGAGAATGCCCTTCAACCCTTGTGTATTAATTTCTGCCCCTGATGTTTTAATGTGTTGCCTCACCCTGTGGCTCATACTGACCCAGTGTGTTTGACTGTTTTCTTTGGCTGGGGGCTCAGGAATCTGCCAAGCTCAGTAAAACCTTCCAATTGATTCTCATGAGTAGAACAAAGAACAATAACCATTTTTCTAGGGTTTCTAGTAACAGGGCACTAGAGCTCAAATTTAGTTTTTATTAAAAAATACAAAACAAAAGGGTGATATAATGATCCATTTCTGTAGTTTGGACCCATCTCTCAGCAGTATATACTCAGGCTAGATGAAGAACGTACCATGAAATGTTATGATCTCATGTGAAGCCTCTATGTAACACTTTTTAATCTTCAGGAAGCAATTGGCATGGTTCACCTGAAAGGCTACATGTACAAATGGGTCGTGGAAGAGCTCGGTAAGACTTTCTTTCCTTCATTTAAATCAATCTAGGGTTGGGCGATATGGCCTTCTATTAGGATGTAGGTCTTTTAACCTTGATAAGATATAGTAACCTTTTCTGGTAATTCAATAAATAATCTATATAAAATAACTACATAGAAAATATCCAGCTATATGTTTACCTGATGATATATGTTTGAATGCCTGCACACAAATAATAATACAATTAGAATCAGATTTAATTTCAGTCCAGTTTGTTAATTGACCTAATGTCAACTGTTATACGATTAATAATGATATTTAATTATCATCAAGCCATTACTGAACATAACAAACCATTACAACAACATCTTATGCTTCTGAGCTGTTTTCTTTTTCCTTATAGATAAGTATATTCTCAGAGGAGAGGAGACAGACGCTGTTTTGCACCGATTGGTCAGTCATGGAAAGAAACTGTTCCTCATCACCAACAGTCCCTTCAGCTTTGTGTAAGTGTTGGCTGTCAGTCAGCTATGAGTCCACTCTGAAATAAGAAAAGGTTATTAAATCCTTCATTCTTATGTTGTCTCTTTTCCTGTGTGCAGGGATAAAGGAATGACACACATGGTGGGAAAAAACTGGAGAGACTTCTTTGATGTTGTCATTGTCCAGGCAGACAAACCTCACTTCTTCACTGATTGTATCAAGTGAGTACATGTTTTGGAGAAACTGTGACTGTGATCATCAGGTTCAGACATGTGTTTAACAATGATTTTGCTTACAGACCGTTCAGGCGCTTGGATAGTAATGGAGACCTTCGGTGGGAAAAGATCAAGAGTCTGGACAAGGGAGAGATCTACAAACAGGTGTGTATTACTTTATGCTACAGTTTCACTTCCCTCAATCAAAATGATCAGCTGTCCCTGATCTTCTGACAATAAGTCTAATTTCTCTCTATTTAGTATCTGTTTTGACATATTTTAAATGTTACATGTTTTGACTTGTTGCATACAATTTTAATACTGAACTCTTTTTGTGTTTTAGGGAAACCTGTTTGACTTTCTCAGACTGACAGGGTGGACAGGATCAAAGGTCCTTTACTTTGGAGACCATCTCTACAGTGACTTGGCTGTAAGTGTCAAAGCAAGGCAAAACCATCCCAATCACCTGTATGACTAACTGTTTTGGTGATTAAGATGATTTTTCTATGCATTTAATGCCCATGGTCATCAGAATGTCTTTTTAAATTGCATTAATGTCTTATTTATAGTTCAAGCTCTGTCAAACAGCTGCAAAAAGACATACAGACACACTCACAGAAGCCCATTGTCTCCACCTATTGTGCAATTCTGAAAAATCCCAGTGTCACATTTGGGTGGGGCCAGAGAGGGTAAAAAGTTAAACATTTAAACACCAGATGGCAGTACAGACTCCCTGATATTTAAAGTAAATAAATAATTAATGTCATGTCATGTGTAGAAGGTATGCCAGTGCAGTAACAGATGAAAACATGTATATATTTATCAGCAGAGATTTTTTAATGCGATTCTTAAATTGTTTAAGTTGGGTCTACTTTCTTCTATCTGTGTGCCGCAGAGTATCCAAAAACCCTCTGGTTTTGACTCAAGGCACACCACCTAACTGTTGAACAGAATTACATTTTGGGGTTGTTAAATGATTGATAAATAATCAACAACATGCTGTTATTGATTCATTCATAAAACAAATAAATCCACTATGGGTGAAACTAAAGTCGCCTGGTGATGGGACATGTTCCCCCTGTAGTATTCTACAGCTTCTCTGCTAGATAAAGGCTTCTACATTTCAAAATGCATTCTTCTAACTGCATTTACAAAATGTAAAAGCAACTTGTGAATGCATTCTCTCAGAATACTAACATTAGTCTTGGTAAGATAAGATAAGATGTACCTTTATTAATCCCCGTGGGGAAATTCAAGAGTTTATGCAGCAACAGATTGAGAAGAAAAACAGTACAGATTCACACAAGGATATGAAATAAAAATAAAAGTTATATACAGTTCAGTTACGTTTTTAAAACAAACTGTTAGAAAAAAATATAATTAGAAATTAAGTGGGCATATATACAAGTCCGTACAGGTCAGAGTTTGACCAAAGCAATGTCCTGTGTTGTGGTAGGACCTGATGTTGCGTCATGGCTGGCGTACAGCAGCCATAGTACCTGAGCTGGAGCATGAGACCAAGGTGGTGAGCACAGACCGCTACGCTCTGAGCCTCACCTGGCTCCAGGCTTTAACCGGACTGATGGAGCGTATGCAGGTGAGAAGTGAAACCTTGGAGTTGATGGAGCTTTTACTCATATTTTCTTGACAGTAGGTCACCCAAGGAGATCACTGCAAGTCTTGGTCTTAATCAAGCCAATCTAAATGTGTTTAGATTTAAAGGAGAGAGATGTTGGCATACAGTAGCTGGCAGTTTTCATAAGACCGTGATTTTTCATACTTTTCTTGATTATTTCAGACACACAGGGACTCAGAGTCCCAACTGATTTTTGAGGAATGGCAACAGGAAAGAGAAGAACTCAGGTGAGTGCTGTCACTTAAATCCATCATCAGAGCTCCCAGTCATCCAGATGACCCTGCTTTCATCACATATAGCTACATGTATGCATAACACATTTTTTAAAGCACTGGATTTAAGTACAGTTGTGAGTTTGCTGGTTCTTAACCTGATTAATGCTATTTAATGGTATTTTATACTTCTATTCCTATATATTTGCTTGACAGCTAGTCATTACTTACTTTGAAGGTTAAGATTATAAGAACCTACAATGACAATCAACCATGACGCATAAACTACCTGTACTATTTTCTATACTATAACTGTACTTAAGGTAGATATAATTAGCTGCACCTCAAGCAGCTACATACTTAAAATCCTGTTTACAAATGTTCACACTTTAAAGACTATTCATTTACTTTATATTGAATTCAAGATTCATTTTTGTGTTACTGCTCTTACTCAGTTAAAGTATCTCCATACTCCGCTAGATATCTTATTTCATACATGCTTACAATCAAATCAAATCAAATTATTCCGTAATCTTTATGTTGCAGGGTGATGACAAAGAACGTGTTCAACCCTCAGTTCGGCAGCATCTTCCGAACATGTCACAACCCCACCTACTTCTCCAGACGTCTGTCTCGTTTCTCAGACATCTACATGGCCTCCCTCAGCTGTCTCTTAAATTATGACCAATCGTACACTTTCTACCCCCGCCGCACCCCTCTGCAGCACGAGGCTCCGCTGTGGATGGACCAGCTTTGCACAGGCTGCATGAAGACACCATTTCTGGAGGAGATGTCTCACATTCGATGAGACCTGTGCTCCCGTCAGACTGCTTTCTTTTTCATACTGTCTATTTTATGGCTGGCAGATTTTTTTTCTTTTAGGTCAAGAAGTTCCCGCACAACTCCTTTTAAAGGATCAAACCTTTACTGTTCTAAACAGGGACCCACTTCCCCAACTAACCCACTAGAGGCTGCTGTAGATGTAGCTTTGTCCAGAGATCATGAATTTCAATGTCGCAATGTACTGTAAAGTTATCGTCGCACAAAAACAACTAATAAATAAATGAAAAGATCAAATGTGAAATAATAATTTGTGGATTTGTAATCAACACATAATATTTTTTTACTAAATAATAACAGATTTCCGAGAGGCCTCAAAAAGGGAGTCTACCCACCCAGCAACAACATTTTGTCAGCATACAAAGAAAAACGTTACTGTTAATTGTACTTTCAGTGAATATTTAAAATATATTAAAAAATAAATTGGATTAAATGGAGAAAAAGATGCATAAGAAAAGTTTATATAATCATTTTTTAAAAATGCATTAATATATTTTTTCGACAGGAGGGGGATATTTCTCAGGTGGCTAAGTTTTTAAGGAGGTAACCAAAATCTAAATCACAATTTTTCAACTCTTAACAAGATAATACATGGAGCTTTAGAAGATTTCAGTACTGGAAAATACACTGTTTTGAAGGCTAATATGTTTGATTGTGAGGAATATAATTGGCAGGAGATACACACAGACATTATCATATAATACAGACAAGTTAAAATGAAGAAAGTTACTCTTATTATGATCAGGATTACAGTCCAGCATTGAAAATAGCATTAATTAAATACATCTGTTGTGCGTTGTCAAATCCTAATATGATTGGTCGTTGGTTGCTAAGCAGCGCAGCCTCCATTCATGCCTACTGTACTGTATCAGAAACTCATTCACTTCCAGCCGCCTGCTGAAGACCGGAGCTAAGGTACTGTACTCTCTGCATGCTAAACAACACGGGGCGTGTACCAGATGTTCATATGGGAGCGTCGTTGTTAAGTGGTGTGGTGTTTGCAAATAGTTGCAGCTGAATTTCAATATTTGGAGCAGCAAAGATAGCGCTTTTGGCTAAGTTTTGTAGCTGTCCCATGCAGGAATTGATGTGGCTGCTACTCATGTTAAACGGGCAAAATCGCTACTCGAAAATGTTAATGTTACGAGGCGTACATACATGCTCTGTTAGTGCTATCACGAGACACAAGTTTGGTTTCAAGAAGGCATTTTTGTGTCTTCCCTGGAGTTTTTGATGCGAGTCCATTGCGAAGTTGGGTTTGTCTTCAGAAATGTAGCTTTGTTCGTTTGGATTTTTTTCCAGATCTTTCTCCTGGAGTATTTGGTAGAGAAACCGCCCCCCCCCCCTTTTTTTTTTATAGCTTGGATACCGTTTTGTGAGAATATGATCATGTTTGGTGTCATGAAAGCAGTTTTGCAATTGCAGTGCTTGTGTTTTACTGCAATCAGTGCAATGTGATACAGCTGGCCGTTTTTACTCCACTTTGTCAATCCAACATCAAAATACATCTTTAAATATCATTTATATCTTCACACATTTTCATGCTAAACTGAAAGATCTTAATAACTAAAATGTATCCATATCCTGTGAACATTTACGAGTTGATCTTCTATCTTTAATATAAATTGCTGTCTTTTTAAAGTTTTCTCAGCACAGTGGCCTTTTTCCAATTGTGTTTTGTTTAATAATGTCACGTTTAATAACTGATGTCTTCATTTCCTTCAGCTATGCCTTAAATGTAGGATGACACCATTAAATGTCCTTTCAGTGATTAATTGCACCCTGACATTTAGTTTTTCAAGGTTTATAGATTTATTTTACAATTGACATAATGACATTCTTTCTTGAAATGTCTATCTCTGAGTTTCAGGACTTCCTGTTTCCCTAGTGAAGCCCTATTGTGTGTGACAGAACCCCTTTTGGCACAATGCTTGTTGGCTGCAGTGTTAAATTCTTTTCTGGTATGTTTTTTTTGTTGGGATGAAGCACATTCTATACTTTGCTATGATTTCAATGTTTGTTTATAATATTTAAGTGGTGCATCTATTTGCAAGGCTGCCTGGTGTTTTGGTCTATTTCATGGCTGCCTGTTTTCAGTGAATACATTTGAACCTGAGTAGAAGAAGCTGCCAATACTATATTTTGCTGACCTCGTTAAATGGTTTAATGTATTACAAAAAAAAACGTAAGCCTTGAATTTAGAATTCTTGATTGATCGAGAAACTTTTGGGACAGTCTCTAAAATGATTGCACAGATTAAAATGTTCTAAAATCAGCTACAATTCCCAGTGAATTTGACCCACCTTACCCTGAATCCATCCAGTATTTCTCTAGCCATAGCAAACCTGTTCCCTCATTCTCCATCATTTCATTTTATCTTTCCAATTATCCCCTTTCCATCCTCATCCCTTCATTTCCTCACCTTTAAATCTCCCAGTCCCTTTCCGTATTGAACCCCCCCTCCTATGCTTTTATATCTTTATGCTTCCAGATGAGTGCCTCCGTGTGTGTCACTGTGTTGGCAGAGGAGGCTGTGCTCTCAGAGGTTTGTGTGTTCTGGCAGCCAGTCCCTCCACACAGCATCCTCTTCTATTATTAAATGCAGCAGGACTTTTACTTTTGCAGCTGAGCACGATCTCTGCTTAGCGTAGGAAGATTTCCCTCATGAAGATCATTTTCCTTTCCCCCCCTTGAAACTAGAATGACAGAAGCCCCGCAGAAAACACAGACTTATTTAATTTTACTATAATTATTCTGCAAAATCCTTATAAAGCAACAACATATTTGTGAATTCATGAGGGTCTGGGAGGATGAGCAGTGTAGATAGGCCTGAAGGCAGACTCTAATTGTCGCCTGCAAATGCGCTGCAGTGGGGCAGCCCGGAGTCCCAGTTGGGTAATCAGATCTCACATGATAAAGAATTAGTTTGTAATGAATGAGGTTAAACCCCCATGAGCCCATATGTTTATGTAGCTGTTTGTCATCAGGGAGATACAAGATTAATAACATGTCAAATGTAACATGCAACATGTAAAAATGGCTTGTCTGCTCGAATGGTAGTGATCATACCTTGCTCACAACTGGATATGCAGTTATGAAAGATGTATCCATTTTTCATTCGGAGGTTCAACATTTAGCAATATTGAATTCTGCAAGTAAATCTAGACCAGCCCTTTTATAATATATATGCACTAAAATCCAGACAATTGTACATGCAGGGTGTTAAAGCACATACATGCTAATGATGTAAAGGGTAAAACCAAATAGGTTAGCCTAGATGGTAACAATTAGTGATGGAAAAAAAAAACCTTATTGGTAATGTGCTGAATAAATAGTCAATGAATGGCAACAAATGTTGAAATATCATCTTCATCCTGTCTTTAGTATATGAAACCAAACCAAAACCTCATGTGGACAGTAATTTTAAATGATCAAATTCATGCAGCAGAACCAGAAATATCATTTTTATTACAGGCATTCTTCTTTCGTGACCGCTGACAGTTCAGTCAGACATTCAGGTGTGTTATAGGTAGCAGCCTGGGGCCATATGCCTCAAGCTGAGAGGAGAATAGGCTGCAGAGATCTGGTTAACTCACTTCTTTCTCATTCTGTCACCTCCAGTTTTTTTTATGTTTTGCATTCAGCCTGAAACACTAACTCAATTTACACGACTTGAGGAAAGGCTCTGCACAGTTCCCCCTGGAGCAACACAAAGCTAACAACCTTTTTCACATAATAGTACTCCCAAGACTTGTAAACAGAGATTAATGAACTTCAGTTCTACAACACACAAATATATTTTGTACAATCGTTACTACTCACTACAGCTGTTCTCCTGCTTGATTAGGAATTCAACATTATAAATTATAACTGTGCTGAGATGCTGCTTTAAGGCGGGTTATCAACAATAACAACAACACTATTTATTTTTAATGTTACTTCACTAGAAGTAGTTAAATTAAGGATTTTCTAGGTTTTTTTTCTAGGCTTATCTTTCTAAACTCTGAGCCTGCATTGTCTGAACAGGGTTCTTTCCACTGTCCTTATATCAAGTTTATTTGCATGCTTGATAGTCCTATTGCCCTCTATGTTTCATCCAGTTGTTTTATTCCTATGATTTGGACTACTGATCAATAACCTCAATAGCCTGTTAAAGGTGAAGAGCATCATGCAGTTTCTCCTCTCACAAGCATCTTAAAGAAACCAGTGAAAGCCTCAGAGCCTCACCCAGTTTCCACTCAAGCTTTTCCAGATTTTACATGGATTATTTATACGTTGGTTTATGTGAGGCCATCGGCTGCTCCTGAGAGTCAGCCACTCTTTCATCATCATACATGGTGCCCCCACCCCCCCCCCCCCCCCGGCACTGTAAGTCTCTTTATCCGTGCGATTTATTCTCTCCTGCAGTGCTCTTGCCCTCTCATGTTATAGTTTGATGTCTAATATATTATTAAACCCTTTTGTAAAGGACAGCCCTGTCTGTGGTGTCTGAAATACAGGCATACTATAATTACCACAGTCAGTGGGTCACGGATGGGCAGTAAATGAAGGCGTATTGTGAACATAAGAAACCCTGTCTGACGGAGAAAGATTAGACAGCAGTGATATTTATAATCAACCACATTGTACTTATTATTTGGTTTTAGTCATGCATTTGCCCCTCCTTCTCCCCTATATTAAAAGTCATTCTGTCTTCTTCCAAGGTGGCATCTTGATTATATAGCTGTCCGCATCACAAGCATGCAAACAATATTTAAACCTAATGTTCATACTTGAATTTTTTAGAATTATTTTTAGAAATAGGAGGCATCATTTCCCTCCCCGATTAATTATTCATCAGCAGTCTTCATTTGTGCATTCTCTGCTCAGAGGAGGATGTCAGCTTGACGCCCGCAAACAGCTTATTAGAGCGTAAGTGTACCGTCTCTTTGATGGGCTTTGAATGAGTCACCCACTTTCTGCCTCTGTGAAGAATCTATATTTGTTCTTGATTGAAGTTGCCTTTGTACTGTTGCCCATTCAGGAGTTTCAATACCTATCCGATAGTGTACAGGCATAATCATTGATAGAATTTGAATTGGTTGAACTCATGGCTACCTCACATCCTGACTCTTTGATGTCAGCCTTATTAACATTTAGGAAAGTGTCTTATCGTAGAAGAAGAAGAAGAAGAAGAAGAAGAAGAAGAAGAAGAAGAAGAAGAAGAATCGGAGGATGAAACCCTCTTTATTGTCACATACATGCACACAGCAGAGCACACACAGTGAAATTGGTCCTCTGCATTTAACCCATCCATAGCTGGAGTATCTAGAGCCTGTTCTTTTTACTTTCATTTTAATGTTGCGTGAAAAGTCTACCCTCATCTCCTTCATCTTGCTTGGTTGAGGTGACCAAAGAACCAGCGATCATGCAAAAAGAAACATTACGAAAAAAGTATGTGAGATGGTTTATCACTCGGCTAGATCCAAACAAACTTAGTGATTAGGTTTTAATTAGATTTATTATAACACGGTTGTGAATATCCTTTTCTGTGTTGCAAGCATTCAGATAAGAATTGGTTCCATATTATATTTAATGGGCATTTTTTGAAATGCAGGGCATGTTGCTGGAACAACACACTCTGCCGCAGTATTGCTGCAGTAGCTACAGAGTTTTTATGAACCCGGCCGACATGTAACTGATCATTGTTTTGTCCTGCTTGGTGGCTCTGTTTTGTCTGTCTGTGCTCCCTTGTTTCAATTATTTTTATCCAAAATAATTGGATTGCATTGCTTTATTTTTTAAGAATATCTTGCTGGGATAAAATATATTAGATATCAGCCTTTCTGAGATTAGACGAGATAAATCTGTTTTAATCCCCTTAGAGAAATTGAGGTTTTAAACCAAATTGGATTGAAATAATCTCAGGCAGCACTAAAAGCACACCATATTCATGTATTTTACAACCTACTGCAATTTAACATTGAATCATCAACCAGAATGAGATGTTTCCACAGATAATTAAAAGGTTATTCTCAATTAAGCATGAAGGCAACATTAATTACACGCATACATGCTCTTCCTCTCTGTGAAGATGTATTATTGTTTCCTCTCGCACCACTGAGCTGTGTGACGGGTCGGCTGAGAATAGATACGGGGGACCCCACACAATCTGCTGTGAGAGGTCTCAGTTTAGATGTGTTTTGTGCAGAAACACAGCTTTAAATCTGCCATGATGACACACTGACAAGGTGACTTGAAATATATTGTTTTGCATATATGTATTAGACTCATAGGTTGGCTCTAAGGCAGGAAGCTTCCTGTGCTCTCTGTCACAAAAATAATGTTCTCTGAGTAACACATGCAGAACTTTAGCTCTATTTTCGGAGACACCTGCTGTTCCCATGCAGAGGCTCTGACTCTGCACACACACGTTTTTCACTACATTACGTCTGCAGCTCTGACAAAATCAAAAGAGACCACTGCAGCATTATCAGTTTCTCTGGTTTGACTATTTATAGGTGTGTATTGACTTAATTTTGTTTTGTTTTTAATTGTTTTCTATAAACTACTGACAACCTTTCACTGTGTTAGAATTCAACAGGCTGCCATACCTTTAGAGATTGAGATTCAAGAAACATTTTGAGTGGTCTCTTAATTTCTTCCGGAGCTGTAGCAGAAGACAAAAAGTAGATGTCAAAGCAGACAGAGCAGCACGGCGTCAGGGTTTACTCGTTTCATTCTGCTCGTCTAATGCATTATAGAACATGCAGCACCAAGGATTTTCTCTTGAAAGCTTTTAAGTGCAATTATGTTCAGTGTCTTCATTAAGATTACCCTCAATCTTACAATTTTCTCCTGGTCTTTACCCCTCAAATGGGCCTGACCTAAAAACTGCATGAAATCATGCATGGAAGGAGCAAAGATGTATGTTCAATAATTTAAATGTGCTTGTTTGGTGTCATCAATGCACATCGTCTGTCAGCCGTAAGCCAAGATAACATTTGTTGCTTTGAAAATGTAAACCAGCTAAACATTTAATATGTAACAAATAATGCGCAGAGATAAATATGAGAGAATCCTCCGCAGTGTAGCCAGATATCACGTGAAGTCTTAATATATTTTACACAAATATATTACGATGTTGAAATATTTGCATCAGCCTATTTTAAAGAATGATTTACTCCCATATATTTTTCATATCAAAATCCCTTTTAATTATTGGCCTTTTGAGTAATCAAAATCATTTGAATGTGTAAAAATAATAACTGAGTGTGAATTTTCCTTCACTTTTATGTCAAAGTAGAAATTGATTAGCACCTGTTTAAGTTGTGGACGAAATTACAAGAGCATGGTACAGATTTGTCCTGGAGTAAACTTAGTAGATAATGATTTACGACAGTGTCCAGCAGAGGGCAATGCTACTCTGTACTTAATTACAATTCTGTTGTTGCTCTAAATGCACATGCATGTAGACTCGCATGAAAAAGTATCCACTTTCTTAATAACATTTCTTATTGATCTTTCCAGTGCATCTTTTCTGGAATCCAAAACAGTGGTTAGAGGAAATGAAATCTATCAGCTGTACTATTCTCACTTTGAGTTGAAGCAAAAGGATTTATACTTACCCTTCTATCTTTTTGGCATTTCTCCACTGGCAGAGGGGTTTAAGGTTAAGTCTTTCTTCACTGCGGTGAGTCATGTATTGATCACCTGTAGACAAAGTCCTTCTCAGTTGCAGAGCAACATCCATCACCGAGCTGCCTGGCACTCAGCGCAGAGATAGCACGGCACCGAGGATCCATTATAACTGAAATATATATTTTACTGCAACAAAGATCGATAAGCAACCTGTCCCTGTTGCTGTTAGGCTCATCCTGTATCGGACCATAAATGTATGAACACGATTAACTGCTGAGTCATTGATGTTGAGGCTCATGCTCCAAAGAAGTCACTCCATTGTTACGTTATTGGTTAAAGAAAACTAACAAAAACATTCATAACCTCTTCGCACCTCATCATATCCAGTCTCAATACAGACAGGGAACTGATAATGGCATTCGAACCCAAACAGAGAGGAATGTAAAGACGGACTTGTGTGAATCGAGGAGTGTACAACAACACCTCTTTTCTTCAGCCGTGTCCCCAGTAATATCCTGGCCCTGTAATGATAGGCCATGAAAGGCCACAGTGTGTGCGTGAGGCTGTTTGTGGTGGCTCCCAGGGGCCTGAGGGGCACGTGACCTCATTGGGAGAAGGATGGTTCAGTAGGTTTGCTCCACTCCTGCTAGTCAGACAGTCAACAGCCCGTACTGTAACTTCTCTTCAACTGGTATTTTCAGACGTCTGCTAGTGTTTACTCCCGGAGTTTGTTTACAAATTGTGCAGATGGTGAGAATCTGATGCAAATTTGACATAACCGGAGTTACAAAGCAAATATGATATTAAATATTTGTTCAGTTCCTTTGATGTGACAATAAAGTTTAGTCAAGTTAAGTATTAGACTTTCCTCTGCTCAATGTGACTTGACAAGCAATTAAAGCTGTCCACAACTAACAAATAGCTTTGAGTAATTACGTCTGCCGTGCCTACAGTCACGCACGCTCAGCCTGCTCCTGAATTTTCAAGAAGTGTAATGGAAATGAAATACTTGCAGAGATAAGGCTTGACTTATTTCCTCATGCTTTGAAGCACAATTGCCCTTTGAATATCCACTCCTTTCAAATATTTGCATGGCACCCCTTTTTCCGCAAACTCACCCTCTCCAAATACAAGTGTATGTGTAGCCCTTGTTCAGCTGAGGATGTGGAAAATATTTAGAGTACATACACAAGCCATAGGCAGTGCGTTCATGACGATAGTGTTCAAGTACTGTGCATTTACTCGACTCTTTAAGGGTTTTTCACTAGCTGATTATATACTTCTTTTAGGGCAGACGACCTCTCCAAATTAAAACATCAGCCCCTTCAGACTGAATATTAGTACCTACAATAACCTCGATCAGATACAAAAAAAGTTGATAATTTAAAAGATTGGGTACTATTTTTAAAAGCGATTTGAGCATACAGCAACATGTAAAGAACAGTTCATTTTGTATTGATTTTATTTGCAATGCTTTGAAACCACTGAAAGCCTAGGTAGACAACAATGTAATATTAATGAGAATAAACAGAGCGTAAAGCTGAATTGTTTTTAGGTTTTGTATTCAAACAATGCTTTTGTTGAGCCAGCAGAGCCATACTTTGCCCTGAACCTCAAATTGCTTTGTATCACAGTTGATTTATGATGTTTCCCCAGCCTTTAACACACTTAACCCCCGACCCATAGAAAATTAGATTTCTTTTTAAAAGAACTGAATGATAAATTACGACGCACCTCCTTAACAAAGACATGGCTAACACTGCCTGCTTAATCAGTGTCTGCTTCTCTGTAGTCAGGCTTTATGCATATTTATTCCTCAGAAGCAATTTCCTGCCCCATGAAATCAAAACGGGATGAATGAAGTTCTTTGCCTCTTTTCTTTCCACTCCTTTGTCCTTGTTTTACATCAACTCTGACCCCTCATATTTCTTGTTTGCTGCTACCCTTGTTTTACTCTGTAATTACATTAATAAGTTCATGGGATGTATAGCTTCCCACACACAAGAGGATTTTATACCTGTAGAAATGATAGCATGTATCTAACAGGGACACAGGAATAACTATGTCTGTTTATGTCTGGGTCTGTGTTTTGCTGGTGTTGCAGTATCAGTAGTTTCTGGGGGTCTGACGTCATGGATATCAGGGAGAGATCTCCATTTCTTTTGTCCTCTTAAGGGTCTTCCTGCCTGTCCACTTCCTTAGAGACAAAAGAGGAGCCAGGGCTGGTAGCTGTGAGGACTTGGGGTTTTTCCTGAGGTGATGTGATTAAAGGCCTCTTTGCAGCCATTCGAATGCCTCACACACGCCACAGCTGCTTTAGCTAATTGAATTGTCGGGAAAAGCAGACAGACGTGATTGAAGCTAGCACCCAAGACTGAGGCATTGAATCGATAGAGTGGCACTCAAATAAAGTTGGGCAGTGGCTGTGCCAAGGATGAAAGAAAGATCAGCTGGCTTTCTGGTGGATAAAAACAAGTTTCTGATTGTTTCAGTTTAAAGTAACTGAGCGTGTTGGATAAGGTAGATGTAAACTGTAAACATACTGTATGTTCATATTTCATTCATTATAGTTAGGATAGGCTGGACAAAAAGATGTTGACCTAACAATTGTTAAAATATCACCAATGGCATTGCTCTGAGGAGGCATGAATATGGACACAATAGCTGTTGAGACAATTTACTCAGAACCACACATTTCAACCTCATGGTATCAGTAGAGGAACGGTCAGGGATCATCAAAGTAATTCGACTTGATCCTGTGGGAACAATGAAAGGCTTTACTGACCTTCATGTTTGTTCACCCTATAGATTCTTGAATTCTTTCAAATAATGCTGGACTGACTAGAGGACAGACATTTGCATCCCTAGAGCCCACTGTATGGATAAAACAAATCGTAAAGAATTTAATATAAATCAATAATCACTATGATCAATGAAGCCTCTGTACACTAAAGATCAGTCCGGTCAGATACATGATCGCAGGGCCAAAGTGAAATCCATTCCCGAAGGAAGGTCGTCCAAGGAATGTGGTTCTGTGGTGAATAGTTATTAGAAAACTGCAGTCTCAGAGGACGGGGGAAAGTATGTGGAGAGATGATGTAATTGTCTATCAGCATGATGGGGCTTATTTGGTGGGCACATTAATTAACTAAGTGCTCAGTAACTATGAGTGTTTTGCATTTAATGTGATGAGGACATCATTGGTCCTTGGGGAGATTAAACCATGGATCATGAGATTGTATTTATTCATGATTTAGAGGCACTTGAAAACTTTGCTTTACCCATCTGACACATTTTACTCTGTCCCGCCAACCTAGTCTCACAAAAAATGTGTAATAGCTACGTTGGAGTGTGTTTCATGCGACATAGTGCAAATGTTTTGGAAGTTAACGTTTATCAGATAGCTGGCTGATGAACTGTGATTCCTCTTTATTCAATAGTCCATGGCAGCCTTAATGTTGCTACTGCAGCCACTTTATCAAACTCAACAGCCTGCTAAAGGACAGTCTCTGTGTCCAGACATACTCACTTAAATCAATGTGGCTGGCAATAAAGCAGGACAACTCTGAGCTACATGAACTCTCCTTTTGTGATAAGTAATTGGCTTGGAAAAACTAAGAATGCAGAAGGAGATGGATGGCAGATTAGACACGTGTTCACTGAGGTCTTTACCTACAGCATGCAGGAGTGGTTGTTGGGCAAGGCCCTGCATTAGGACATTTGTGAAGAATGATGAACTGTTTGATGTCTAGCTTGTTTAACCAGCTGCCTTGAAGTGACACGGAGGGAGTGTTGCAAGACTCAATCGAAGCAAACTCTCACATTGCCAAGAACTCCTGTTCTGTTTCTGCCTGTGGCCATTAAAAAAAAAAGAATCAAGTAACTTAGGTATTTTTGCGCTATCCCTTTTGTCTGGTTTCAAGTATCACTGTTTATTTAGAATTAAAAAAACACTTGCATTTGTGTCCTCAGTGATGTAAACGCATTACAGAGAGGATGTAGCTGTGTGTGAAAAAAAAAGGCTGCCACTTCTCTCCTGGTTCCCTGGGAGACTGGCATGGTCAGCAGCAGCCCCCCCTCCTCCTTGCTCCCCTCATCCTCTGGCTGTCTCTCCCCCTGCTTGTGAAGGAGGAGGCGTGTGTGCAAGGAAGAGGCAGGGCTCGATAGCCGAGGCTGCGGGAGTGGAACTCAGACAGCAGGCAAAGCATAACAACACACACATACACACACATGCTCTGTCAGCGTAAGTGACACAAGTGCTGGCTCCATTCAGCCCTGAGTTGACTGACTCCCCGCTATCCATTAGCCGGCATGCCGCAGAGAAAGAGGAGTTTCACTTTTGGAGCCTATGGAGGGTAAGAATATATATCCTAATAACATGTAGAACAACTTAACCTCTTCATAACACACTGGTCTCGTGTGTGTGATTGTGAGTGTGTGTTTCTGTCTCCCTGTTTGATGACTGTGCAGATTCTGTGTCTGCATTTGTGTCTGTGCAGATTCTGTGTCTGCATTTGTGTCTGTGCCATTCGCTTGGGAAGCATGTTTATGATAATAGCTTTTTCCTGAAATGTCTCGGTTGTCATTTTTGGGGCTTTCTTTCATTGAATGGACCTTAGCAGGCTGCTGTTCCTGCTTGAAAATGAAACATTAAGGGTTATGTTTTGTACAGCAATGGCAAGGCATTATCTGTAGCTAAAAAACAGAGAGGAAAAGTAGGTATGGTGCAGGTTACAGGAAAAAGTATGAAGGTACGATCGATGTGAATGTTGTCAGTAGGTGATTGTGTCACCACTGTTGTTATGTAGCCAACTTCAGAGTTTACAGGGTACTGCACAGCAGACACACAGTCAGCAAAGAGCTTTTTAGTGACCAGAAGGTGAACAGGTGTTCCAATGCAACTGCACGCCTCACTGCCATTAGTTCTGTGTATACATATATTTTTGTGTGCGTATGTTGGAGTCTGAAAGTCTGAAAAACCTTTTGGTAACATCTCGTGGAGAATGTACTTGTAGATAAGGTGGGATGTGTGGACGTTTTGGTGCAGTGACCACAGTTTTAATGTCCCAAATGTGTGTGCGCAGAGAAATGAATTATGAGCAGTGATGCTAGGAAGCATTTGCAGAAATTTTGGCAACACTTTGTCATATCACTAGTTTAGTTAGAATTTCCCTCAGAGGTTTCTTTGTAGATTTCCTGGACTGGTAATCATGATATTGATAATGCATACATTGTTTAATGATATGCTTGATATGCACTTCAACATTGTCTTCAGCTAGCTGATTGCAGCGGGCTTCCAGAGGGTCAACTTGATTGGCCAATTCATTTAAGCGGTCGCCCGTGTTGTGATACTACTATGATTGCAAGCGGATTACAGCATGTTAAATTGGGAATTAGCTTTTATGGTGTCACCACTTAAGCTAGATTTTGCTTTGTGGGATTAACGGGGGCATAACTTCTGTTTGTGTCTCATTAACTGTGTGGGAGACAGCCCTCGTGGGTTTCTTTTTATTTTACCTGAGATGGGCCAATCATCTGAACTTACATTTGTCAAGATAACCAGTTGGTCTTATTCTGGTAATAAGATCTAATAAAGCATAACACTCATCTTTCTGTTGCTCTTTGAGGTTTGTTTTCAAGTGCAGAATGGAATCATTGTTGCCCCTTGTGGCTTTTGGCGGGGGGAGGGGACGTCTGTTACCTGTGTGTGACCTTAAGCTTTGGGGGGAAGTACTCATATAACTCCTCATGGCTTGTTGCACCACAATAAGGCAAAGAAGAGGCAACACTACTCAATGTAAGCAACACAAACCTGAGATTAATGCTTAAATCGCGAGTGCTTACAAAGTAAAAGATTTCAAGGTGGACGATAAGTGGTTGTCTTGCAATATATACTTTTGATTAACGGCCGCAATATTGTTAAGGAGCAGCACAAAGATGGTGGTGGTCACGGATCTTACATCCTCAAATATGCCAAAAAAGGTGAAATTGACCAACTTTCATTAAGTGTCAAGCCCTCTTTATAGATCTCTCTACCTCATTAGATACCTGATTTTTACTTTCTAATCAATAAATTCCAATCATTTGCACGTGTACAGATCCATTAGCCATTTCATAGCGTACATAAAGCAAAGAAAATGTTTTGTGTTTATTAGTGGAGTTGAATGTCATTGTCTTTGGCATTTGGATAGGTCAGTCTGATTGCATCAGTGAGTGATCTGTAACACACTCTGCCCCCTGCATCCTGCTGGCATTCACTGAAGGAAACGCAGCCGCTCTGTTCTCTGTCTTTTGGTCTTTCTCTAACGCAGCATGCTCTATGGCATCAAATATTAATGGAGCTGACACTTAATTTGAGTAGTCATTTGTTCGTTTTTTTGGTTTTGCTTTGAGTAGGTTATATCCACCTCTATTTTTTAACCACAAGACTTATTTTTACTGGATACTGTCATTTGGCAGGATCAGAGTCAGATGTCAGATGTGACCATGATTTTGCAACACTGAGCTTTCAAATCCTTTTACTTTCAATTCTTTGGATCTGCTCTGTTAAAGTCACATGAGATGTCCTGTAGCTACTACTCTACATGTATCGGTGTTTGTCTGCTCATAAACTATTAAATCATGCTGACCATTCAGGCATCATGAACAATGTTGCTGTGTTTTGCAGCGGCGAATAGAAACATTAGAGGAATGCATTTGTTCAAAAACAACCAAGTGGAAAGACTGGCATAGTTTCTCTAATCTGAGCAGGCGAGAGATGTAGTCGGCATTCTCTGTTCAGCTCAATTAAAAATGTTGTTTTCTCTTTCCTTTTACCAGATAAAAAACATTTGAAATACTATTTCCTTTTCAAGTAATTAAGGCTACAGACTGTGGAAAGGTGTTTCCATCAGTAAAAATAACTATAGTATGAAGTTGTTGTGTAGTTCGTGGCTCCCATAAGAAGGAAATAATTATTCTATTTTGATGACACCTTGCTTTAGATGTTTCCCTAGTGCTGATGTAAATACGCAAAACAAGCGTCTTCTATCTCTGTTTGATTTGTGATTATCTAGTGTCTAAAGCTACAATCACACAAATACAGTTTCATATTTAATTTCAATTAAGAAACAACATCTCTCTCGGTACACACTCAAACAGAGACACATATAGTGAGAAGAAGCCTTATTGTATTGAATATAGAACCATGGACAACAGGAAGACACTGCAAAGAGTCTCGTTGTATGACAAAAGCAAATGTTTGCATGACAAAAGATGATTACATCTCAAGGCAGGGCTACTTGAGAATAGGAGGCCATTCAAGTACCTTTCCAAGGGCAGTGGCAAAACAAACAGGAGATGTAGAGCAGCCAGCCAGAGGGCTCTTCATTGCCTACTCAGTCAGTCCACCTTGCATATTTGCTTTGACATTCACATTCGTATTCACAATGGCAAGCCATCCACGGAGAAGTGTGGGGTGGCAAGGCACTGGGTGAGCTGCAGCTCATGGTGGGCTACAAATTGTCAATTTATTTTAATTTTATGAAGAACAAAAACAGATGTTTACTATAAGGCTTGTTAAAGTTCCTCTGCACTCCCATACTCTCCCAGAATGGCCGGCTGGTGAGTTGCTGCGGTCATGCTTCAAAATAATTCTTCTCGACACAGCAAAGACTCAAAGACTGATCACACATTTCTTGTTTGGATTGTACGTCTTGAATGTCCCAGAGAGGCATTTTGGTTTGAAACACACCCAATAAAATATAATGATACAATGATACTGAGCTACAAAGGTACCAAGAGTCCATACACCAACAAGAGAGCAAAAACTGTTCAACTATGACACGATTTGAAGGTTTCAAATGGGCTTCGTTACCTTTAATCTGTTCTTCTTTATCTAACCAGGTGGCTGCATATTTTTCGTTCCGTACCTTCTTCAAAACAATTTAACAAAAACATTTCTATATCTTGATGTTCATTGGATGTTATCGGAGTAGCAGGTTCCTTGGGGTCACTAAACACACAATGTCAACAATACCTGTTGCTGCTATAAAAGCCCTCCAGTGTTTGGCTGATAAAAAAGCTTTTCATTTAAAGCAGCTAAACAGTTTGCTGTACATAACCAGATGGACTAAATCAGAAGAGCAGATTAAACAACCGATAAGTTTCTAGATAAAAGTAAACAAGAAGTGAATGTTGAACAGTTTCCCAACCAACTATCACATTACAGAACACACCTGAACTAATATGTATTGTATTTTTTTGTGTGTGTGTGTGTGTGTGTGTGTGTGTGTGTGTGTGTGTGTGTGTGTGTGTGTGTGTGTGTGTGTGTGTGTGTGTGTGTGTGTGTGTGTGTGTGTGTGTGTGTGTGTGTGTGTGTGTGTTATTTCAAAAACACTGTATCCTACTGTACTGTAGCTAAATGAGGACTTTCAACCACTTTACACTCATTTCTCTCTGTCAATGGGCTCATTCAGTCCAGGCTGGGTCAAAATACAGTATACAGTATTGGTCTGGTGATGTGTTGTTTGATAAATGTTTCTTATTACTACCCTGAGCATTATACACAGAGATGTTGTTCACTTTTGCTCCAGGCGTGTGTCTCTCTCTGTGTTTTCTATTTCTGACAGGATCCAGCTCTTCCTAAAGAAAGAAAGAGTGAAAGTTTAAGTGCAGTCAGAAAACTAGAATGTGTGTTTACTGTATAATATGATAAAGACCTTATTCAGAATATTGTATTCATCCAGGCATCCCCCCCGTCCTGTTTTTGCTGAGTAAATGTCCCGCTGTTGTTTGATCCAGACTGAGATATCTCGACAACTCTTTGATGGATTGTTATGAAATGTTGCACAGACATTTATGATCCCCAGAGGATGACTCCTACTGACATCAGTGACCCCATGACTTTTTCTGCAGCAGCACATTCAGGTTGACATTTTGGCTTTTAGTTTAATATCTTGACAACTGTATGGTGGATTGCCATAGCATTTTGTACACACATGTATTGACCCCCATGATGAATGTCATTTGTTTTCTGAACTCTTCATCCAGCATGATCATAAGCGATATTGCAGTTTGTCCAGTACTTAGAATTATGACTTAATACTTGCAATACTAATGAGGTTCCCTTGCAGTCTTAATTGAATATATATATATATCGTTTGATCTAATCGGCTAAAGTTAGCAGGCTACACTAAGATTAGGAATGGTATACAATGTGTAAAATACTGGGAAAGTAACACACACACACACACACACACACACACACACACACACACACACACACACACACACACACACACACACACACACACACACACACACACACACACACACACACACACACACACACACACACACACACACACACACACACCCACCGCAAGCATTGGGATGAGTTGCTGATCCCTTGAAACACACATGTTAGTGAGAAAAAAAAGTTGCACAATCCATATGCATCTGTTCTTTCAGTAGACTTTGTGGCCCTGAGGCCTTTTTCAAGATCAACAACCAAGCACACACCTCGTGCTCCGTCGGCGGCGGAGTGCAGTTCCAAGCAGTGGCTCAGTCAGTAGGGGCTTGGACTGGGAATCGTATATGGGAAGTGGACTGCTACTTGGATAGGACCCAGTTCACCTCCTAGGCCCTGCTGTGGTGCCCTTGAGCAAGGCACCGGACACCTCCAATCCCCCTTCCCCGTTGCTCCCCGGGCGCTGCACAATAGCTGCCCACTGCTCCTAGCACTAGGATGGGTTAAATGCTGTGTGCATGTATGTGACTAATAAAGAGGGTTTCATCCTCCGATTCTACTTTGTTTTTGGGAAACTGTTAGCATCCACTCAACTGTGCCACAAAGTAAAGCCTCACAGAGCTGCTACTGTGGCTGCTCTGAGTCCTAGGTGTGGCTAATGCTGTAATGATGCTAATGGTTATGCTACTTGCTATGACATGGTGTGTGCGAAATGTAATCAAAGCAATATTCTCGATTGGGTGGATGACAGCTAGCCTACGTGACCTTTCCACTCCTGTTTGGTTGCATAGTATTACACCCAAAGCTAGACTTGCAGGCTCTTACTGGGTGAACTGGGTGTAACAATTATATTACCTCACTGAAAAAGTAAAGTAGCCATAGGGAAGAGGAATCATTTCTGAGCAAGCTGGGTTCACTGGAATAATGTTTTTATCCATAGATGTACAATAGAAGTTAATGCTAATGTCTCTCTCACTGTGTCATAGTATGCACAATAATACACAATACTTTAGTTGGTG
Organism: Eleginops maclovinus; assembly: GCF_036324505.1. Lineage (NCBI taxonomy): Eukaryota > Metazoa > Chordata > Actinopteri > Perciformes > Eleginopidae > Eleginops > Eleginops maclovinus. Next base: position 21,909,191 of record NC_086349.1, on the reverse strand, counting down.
GTTCTATTTCTCCAGCTACTTAAATATTAATGTCAAAGGGTCATCTTCCAGCATCTTTATACTATTTCAACCGCAAGCATCTGAAAATGAAATGGTGAAAGGCTGTATTGATAGCTAGCGTGGTAGTTTAGAAATAGTCCCGGACCTTTTAAGATAATTTGGTTAGAGATGTGTTTGTTGCCACTCAGAGTGCCTCTTATATTTCACATGTTGTTGCAGCAGTTTTAGTAAAATGCTTTGCTTTAAGCTGGATTTCCTCCCAGTTGACTCCTCAGCCCTGTCTGGTGACCTACTTGCCAGGAGCGGTGTTGCTGACTCTGTACATAGTGCACACCCTTCCTAATTCCTCAAGTCAAGAAAATGTACAAAAAGTTTAGCAGGGAAGAAATTAAGAAATGTGAAACTGCGGATTAGGTTGTATGAACAATTTCTTAAAGCTTTCGGCACGGTGATGGCCTCGTGTTTCTGCCTTGAGCCTTCTTATCCCTTTTACATGGAAACCAGAGAGCGTAGAAGAATCTTTAAAAGTTGTCGCAAAATTTGGATACGCCATCCCAGTTCCTTTATTGTGCCATGCGTTACTTGGCTTCACAAACTGTTTTCAACGTGTGTTTTGAATGTACAAATATGACTCATTGCAAACAAATGCGTTAGCGCAGGCACATACTTTTGTCCACTCCAGCCGTTGTCCTCTCAGAGGGGGACAGATTATTCTTTGTTTTGCTGATAAGGCTGGGTGTTTTTTGTGTCCTGCTGTTTTTGGCTCTGTGACTTTATCTGTGCTCTGTCCTGCTCAGCACAGGTTTGCTTTCTTTATCTCATGTTTTACCGTTGAGTTAAGTTTTAAATAAATAAATAAAAAAGTTATAACATGGTAACTTCTATTAGACATAGTATTTCTGTACTTCAAACCAACTTTCTCATAATGTTTGAATAATTGTTAAATGTGAAGTGAATGATAGGAAAGACCGTAAGAAGCTCTTCCTGTGGCCAATATATCCAGTTTTCTTCATTGTCCCCATAAAGGACATTTTCTCTGTGCTCCGTCCTGTGATTCTACATATAAAAATGATAAATATTACACAATAAAAGACGTATACATATTAACACTTGACTTACTGTATGTACATATTCACAGTTTGCACGTACGCAGACAGATCTACTGACAACGTCGACCTATTGCACAACCCTCATGGCCATCAGTTACATCTATTGAATTACATGTGAGTGTTGAGAAGCTTAATGGATATATGCTCTGGGGATGGAGAATGTCCCCTCACTGAAAACAAACATATTTTCTGTCATCAGACAGCTTACGTAGCCCTTTAGATTAAAGCAATATGTCATAGAAGTGCAACATTTGGCACATGCTTTGGATGTCTGGCGTAAGAATATAGAAGGGCCTTATTGTTTTCATAATTTATGACAAAATGTCTTTATCTATGTTGATATGAGATCTTAGGTTTTGGGTATCATGTTTGGGTTTGCTATTTCTATTGGAAAAGTTCTCAATTGGTTTTGGTATTTGAGTTTCAAGCCTTTATCCAATAACCTGGACACACCCTGGTTGATTTCATTTTATGGGAATTCCCTGAAACCTGATAATGGGTGCAGCAGAGGATGAGGTTTAGAAACAATGTTATTCTTAGTGATGCAGTACATATAAAAACAGCTCTCCTCTCCTCAGACTCTGCAAGAGCAGAGCCGACAGCCCATAAGTGTGTTGGCTCTCTCCCAAGGACCAGCATGCATTGCACTAAGGATGCAGCTCTGATTTATCTGCACTCCTGTGTCTGTCAGTCTCAGTGAAATCAACACTGGTGGTAGATTTGAAATAGAACAGCATCACAAAATCCAGCTCAGTGTCAGTATGTGTCACATGGAGACCTAGGGTAAAAATCATGAGCCATCTTCTGCACAGAGGGGAATCAGGCGACGTCCTACTGTAACAACACAAGTCTGTTGATTTGTGACTCCGCAAACAAACCCCCCAAGGTCGGTTTCCTCTTACGGACACCGTTTTCTGAGAAGGAGGAAGTTTTAAGCTTTCATTTATCTTTTGAGAATTTCTCAAAACAAAAGAAGAAGTGCAAACTTGGTTGTACCTCTTTTTGCAATACATTAACCATTTCTTTCTACTTTAAGGCCTTTTTTCAGATAGTAGTGTTGAAATGGAGTGAGAAAGAAAGTGGGATATGACATGCAACAAATACCCCAAGGCTAGAGTGGGATGTTGCAGTTCCATGGCATGCACTGTAACCACTTAGTTAACAGGGCACTCTGAAATAAATTGAAGTTTTTATTGGCGTTTGTATGAAGGAAAACAGAAGCTCCTTCTGTAGCCTGACTCATGGGCTTATGTTTATAATGTGAAGTCTTTCATCAAGTGCCACCATGGCGTTGAGAAGTGGTTTTGAAGGAAATGTCATAAACATTTGGATGGATTGACATGCAGTTTTACGCAGAAATTCCCCTGAACTAGAGTGGGGAACAGGACAAACATTATACCTGATTAAATTCAGTATATTTAACATTGTGAGCATGTTAGCATGCTGACTAAAAAGTATTTTCCAGCCTCACATCCTTCTGGCATGTCTGTAGACATCATTTCCCATACAGCGGGAGTCACATCTCTTTCCAGAATTGGTTGTCTGATCCCTCGGGTGTTGCTGTGTCATGCAAACGAATAATGTTGATGAAAAGATGAGTAAGCGGTAAGCACTCTGGGGTTTTTGTCCTTGTTAACGCAGAGTGGAGAGCAGTCAGCAGCTGCGACTTGAGCGATGAACCCATACAGTCATAGGAGACAAGGTCAACAGCAAGGGGAGGAAACAACCTGAAATCAACCTTACAGCTTGGGGACTTTTTCTGTTCTGTTTTACCTTGTTGGTGGCTTAATTCTCAGAGTTGTTAAAGGGGTCAAAATAGGTCACCTGGAGGCAGCTGCAGGATTCCTCAGAGACATACTACACATTCCCTTTTCCCTGTGTCACCACCACCCGTTATCACAAGAGACAGACTCACAGCCTTGAGTCATTCTCTGGGACAGTGCAACTCTTACCCGTATTAAATATCCTCTTTGTTTTTAACATTGAAGTCAAGTGCTGCATCCCAAGAGAAGTTGTAATATGTGTTTATGATTGTGATGTCCGGTTAGCTTATGGACCTTTATGTCATAATACATAGCTTTTTGGTTGATGAGGAGTGGGATTGCCAAGTTTTGCATGAATTGAACTTCAGACGTGAGGTTTCGTTGCACACACAGTGCCATCTACTGGCAGAAACACTAGGCTGCATCCTAAGCTTTCTAACGTTGAATCATCTGGGTGTTTTCAGCTCCGAAATCTGTTTATCCAGGGTGGTTTCAGGACAGATGATAGTTTATCCTTGAATGAACACTGTGTTATTTCAATAGACTCATTTTATCTCAAAAAACAAAAAGATGGTACTCGTCCTTTCATCCTCTTTATACTTTAACTTTAATAAACAAGAAGTAAAGAGGGGCCGGTTGTAATCCTTTCATCCTCTAGGTTTTTTCCTTGTTCCATGGATGTCTTGCAAGTGTTAAAAGATGGTCAACCATACCCTCTTTTCATCAAAGAGCCTAGAAACTATGTTTTAGGATTCACTTAGCTGCCACGTGGTGCTACTGCATAACAATTTCATGTCTCTCTTACTAGTGTGACAATTTAAAATGGAATTATGTATTCTTTTTGGAGGAGTTGTATGTACAGGTAATAGTGGGTTCATATGGGTCAAGTTAGTTTGTTTATGACACAGAACAACATAAAAAAAGTCAAACACAATTTCATGAAATGAGTTCTTACTTAATACTGTTTATAAAAACTGTATCTTTTCATTTCTTTTTTTTTTTAGAGTGGACAAGACATTCTCCAAGGCCAGGAGCTTATGGTGAGTTTTTCTTCTTTGCTTTGTTGAGTAATGTGTGCCTTTCTCGAAGAATGTCCTTGAGTAACATAAGTGGTACTCTTTGTGCTCCATACCATGTGATCATGGTCCTGTGACAGATGAATTAATGAAATGAGCATGACAAGAAGTATCCTAGACATTCAAAATATTAATCAGTTTGGAATAATTATTTTTTTTTACAATTCTTGACACTGTAGTGGAGTTCCACGTCCCTGACTACGGCCTTGAATGTTGTGAATGTGTGAATCAGTCCAGCGAGTTCAGTGAAAGTATGATGAATGAGCCAGTGGAAGGTAGACAGCAGTGGGGAAACAGACGCCTGGTCCCTGCTGCTATCTCTGCAGTGCGGGCGAAGGCTGTGAGTGGCACAGGGAGGCAGGCAGGGAGCTGAGCATGCACACCTCTTGCCACTGCAGATAGACCACTCTATTCCTGAAAGCTTGAGGTGTGGTGGCATGAGAATCTGGCCCTCAAACCTGTGTGTCTGCCTGCAGCGGGATAACAGTATCTGCCGCAGTATCCTGCCAGGCCTGCATTACTCAGCAGTGGCCGGGCTTGTTTTAGGGACTGCAGTGTGGCTAACGGGCTAACACTGCATCAGACCGTAACAAAACAACCTCTGCTCATGGTGCAAAAAGAAGAGGAGGGAGAGCGTTTGGAGAATCTAAAAGAGGATACAAAACAACACAGGAGACAAAAGAATTGTGGGCGTGACGAGGAGGAAGAAAGACAAAGGAAGTGAGTGGATAAGAAGACATGACAGAAGGAGAAAGAAGAGAACAGTGTCACAAAATGTATTAAGAGTTGAGCAGTGACACACATGGTGCCTTCAGCATTGTTCGTCACAGTCATGCGTGTCTTCAAAGCCAGGAGGAATTCATCAAACAAGGACAAATGAAATTGGAGGATCCTTCCCATTGTTTTAAAAGAAATTGAATTATCTTACATAATCATCAGTGTTTATGTCCAGCAAGAAGAAAGACATTTCTGTCAACACCTGTGGCTTTTAGAAAGGATTCTGACTCTGTCAAGCTTAAGGGCAAATGCTAGATTTAAAAGGAAATGGGAGAGCCAGAGACCAAATCTTACTCCAGGTACTGTATGGTGGACAGGAAGTGACTGGGAATTAGAAAAGTGAACTATTTCCTCAACTCAGCAAAATGCCGTGCTCACCTTTCCGAATTGGAAGGCCAAGAAAATGCTGGTGAGTTTCTTGTTAAAATGCTTGAAGATAGTTTTAAGGATAACAAATACTTATAATAATAGAATAGCCTGCCTTCTGGTAGTCTTAACTCATGTTCTGATGTTGGATGATAAAAACCTAATTTGTAGAGATACCCTACAGGAGCACTAAAATGAGGTTTTCAATCAAAGCAGCAACTTTTCTTGCTTACTGAGGATTTACATTGGGACAGTTTTTCTCTCTGTACAACTTAAATGTCAGTTCTAATTTATACCATTTCATTTCATTATCCCACTCTTGCAAAGATGATATGCAGATAATGAGTTCTCAGAACACTGTATGTGCGCTCAATGGGCGATAACGCCTAATCTGTTAAATGTATTAAATGTGAGGAAGTGCTCGATCTTTGATCCTCTCACTCTTGTTGTTGATTCATTGTTAAATGACCATCTTCCATCTGGTCACTCACAAGAAACAGATGATCCTCAAGCCCAGTTTCCCTATCTGGGGGGAAACCTGTAATTGGATTTAATCCTGCCTTGCTAAACTCCCCTGATGGGAGGAAATGGGAGAGGAGGGTTAGTGTGGATAATGGCAGCACTGAGACGGTTTATAAGAGCCTCTCCTTTTCACTCTGTCCTACAAAAATACGTTCATGTGTCCAGATACAAAGTGCACTCTGCCTCTCTGTCCCTGGAGCATGATGGATTATTGTAGCAGGTTGTTTATTGTATAACTTCCTGTCAATCCTTTTAAACAACTTGGCCACTGATCCCACTGTCTTTTGCTTCAGATTACCTGACTTTCATTCAGGACACATCTGAACCTCCCTCAGATGCGACTTTTGGTACCATTTCAGCCTAGACCATACGAAACTTGATCAGTTAGGAAACCAGTTTTGCTATAAGTGCCGTGAAAATGAATCATTATTTCTTTCTACCCATAAAACTCATTTTGTTTCTTCACAAAATCATGAACGGTATATTTTACAGCAAGGACTTTACTGTCCGCACAGCGGTGTGTTTTATTGTTACTCGACTAAGATGTTTGAGCTTCCCTGTGCAGAGTTTGACCCTAAAAGGCACATTTTTACATACCCCATCTACAAGAGGATTTTGTGACATCCCAACTATGCAATTGTGACATCGCAAATGGTTTGGATACGTAGAGGCAAATATGCAGCTTGAAAAGATGTAATGTGATAAATTGAAACGTCCAGCTACACTGAGAGTTGATTTTCTGGAATTAAGACTTGAGTTTTATGTGCAAAAGATTACATTTAAGCAGATGTAGAATGTGGATTTAAATCTGTTTTTTTATGGGGAAACCAAATCAGATAAATCATTCATTGAAGCAGTGTATTTCCATGTGTTTTTAAAAGTGTCTGGAGGGGATCTTTTGATGTTGATTTTGGTTGCACTGCCCTTTGTCTTCTGCCCTCTAGTGGTAACAAGATGTCAATTTGCATAGTTCAGCCTGTAATATTCCTAAACTATATTAATGATGCATTGGTTTTCAAGATGGATAAACTAAAGAAACTCGAGCATATTTCCCGTATTTGGCATTCTTCACAGGGACAAGGTGTCTGTCTGTGTGTGTTTTTCCTGGGTGATCAAATATTTATTTTACTTTGTTTGTAATAGCGTTCTAAAAACAGGCTTTTTTATATCTCTGCTGAATTACCCTGCTATCTATTTCCAAATTGTGGTTTGCAATACTTGTTTCTATTTTTATGATGCTTTCTAAATTCTACGCCCATTTCCTCCTTTATGTCCTGTTCCTTTCCATAAACAATTTAGAGGTGTCACAGTATCTACTGTTTGTGTTCCCTGATTTCCCATGAGATGTCACTCTGAATCATCCTCCGTCTGTCTCCTCTGCACATGCGCCCACATCAGCGCCGCCAAGCCCGGACGGGTGTCAGTTTGCTTGTGCACGCTCATCTGTGTGTATCAGTCTGAGCTGTCTGTGAGAGCGGACGTAGTGGAGGAGCAAACTGTCAAGCTAGATCAGACTAGACTGTCTCTGCCGGAGCCTCCTGCTGTCTGACCAAATATAGCAGCAAAGTGACAAGCTTGCCGCTGGTTCTACCCATCTCAATAATCCAAATCCTAACATGTCATCCACCATCCAGCTTCAGCACACTGTCTTGAAAAACATAAAGCTCTGATGACAGCAGGCTTTTGAAGGGTGAGAGTAGTGCCAGGCAACGTTGAGAGGACATTTCGCTTTTACTTTATCTGTATCTTGAAGATTTTTGCAGTAAAGATGTTCTGTCAGCTTGTTTAAAGAACACCCCTTTGCCTTCAAACTGCAGTACCTTCACGGGACAGGTCTTCAGGTGTTGAAGAGGCGGACAGGGTCTTTTATGCCTTGTGTTTGTAGATTGTGTATACATTTGCGGATGTGCGTGTGTGTATATATATATATATATATATATATATATATATATATATATATATATATATATATATATATATATACTGTAGCTTGTGGGGGTGGTTTATTGACACCTGTCATGCTGAGAATGGTGTGACAAGCCAGTGGGAAGAAAAGGACTTTCTATTCCTGGCTTTTCTACTTTTAAAAAAAATCTCCCATGGGAACTTACATGATCATATCGTGGTTGTTCTTGTCATGATTGATGTGAGTGATGCACGCTTCATAGATCAAAGTGCGAGAAGTTTAATATCACTGAACACACAAGTATCTCCAACACAAAAGAGCACAAGGTGATCCCGCAGTGACCCCCTGTTGTTGAAAAGTTACATCTGCATGGCTGTGATTTCCCCAGGGGGCGCATTTCCAAGGAAATGTGGACAGTGACATGGGGAGGTATACGCAAGCTGGAAATCGGGACACATTGGTGAATGAACATGCTTTATTCAAAACCACCTGCTGTACCTGGCCTTTTAATGCATACTGAATATGGCCAGCTGTCAGGGGACATGTGGGCTCAAGGGAACCCATTGAGGAGTCTCCTCACGCATCAGACCCCACATGTATTTTAGTATTTACAAGACCAACCATGTTGCATTTAGACATATAGCACATTTTTAAATAGAGTTTATTCCGATTCTTCCCATACTTCCTATGAAATGTGCTCAGACAGACAAGTGAGTAATTCCGGTCTCGACAAGAACTTTTCAATAGGATTTCATATCGGACTCTTTGTATGAAAGGACTTTTAGTAGGTAAAGTTCCCTGGGGAACAAACAGCTTCTCAGACTTATCTGCTTTTTGAATTTAGTCCAATATTTGCTTTTGTCTGATTGTGGCAGGGGTGACTTTTAAAGCTGTCCGACAAAAAGGCCCAGAAGGTTTTACAATTTCCAAAACAGATTGGGGAAAGGCCCAGGGTTAGGCTTTGTGTTACTTCCCTTTCAGACACAAAATAATTCAAACAAAGCTGACTAAGATGTTTGTATAAAATGTAATGTTACATATAACATATAGGTTATTTATAAAGCTGAACTTTATCAAAAGATAACCTGTTTTTGAATGAAAATCCCATCTTTTTATTCCCCTTCATCTGGGAAAAAATATTTGGAGGGTCCTTGTGAAGCCACACACACATGACAAGTAACTCATACACTATAAACAACGCTCAGAGAAATGGTTTCACACCAAAGAAATTCATCCGCATATTTATTTGAGTGTTTCAGATCCGAGGGGGTAGAGAAGGATGACCCTGAAAACAGAGCTATTCCAAGGTCTATTTGTGTGGTAATTTATTGCACATGGTCTCCTCGTGTGTTTGCCTGTTGCAGGACTGATGGAAGGCAGGCAGCAGGTGTTGCTACTTCATGGCGTATTGAAAACATTTAACAGGGAGGTTGTTCCCTAATATCTGAACTCTTCAGTGTCATTGCGGTAATATACGATGACACAGGGGAAACGAGATCAGTGAGCAGCACAGCTGGATGTGATGATGTCTGACCTCTGAAGCCCACTTACAGGCGTGCTTGTTAAATGATTTGTGTTTGGGGATTGTCGACAGTGCTTAAATTAATTGATGTCAAACATCAGAAGGTTCAGTAGAATAGGTGGAGGCTGACAAGGAAGGTATTAGATTCATATTACTTTAGAAAGAGAGCATCAGAAGAATCCATTTAAATGTATTCAGATGCAGAATTCAACAGATTTTAAGCAGTGTGTATGGCAATGTCATTCAGGGGGTTCTAAATTTGAGCTGTCTTTGTAGTGCAGCCTCACAAAGCTGCCAGCATAACATATAAAATGCACTAACTCCAGGTCTGCTTTTTCAAAACAGTGGTTATTTTACTTAAATTATATTAAAGGTATAATTTTAACATTTCCTAATTAAAACATGTCTAAAAACAAATGGACCTAGATGTTATATTATGTTGTTACTTATAGTATCTCATATTGTTATTACAGTTTTCAAAATAAGTCTGATTTTAATCAAGGTAATGGTATTGTCCTATCCATATTTTATATCCATCAGTGTTGTGGTTTTCTGCCATGACATGTCATAAATTGCGTTTTACGATTCACTTTTTAGATCAGGGGCGTTTTATTTTTTATTTTAACTGTATGAAGGATTGTAATCATAGAAACAACGGGGGAAACATTAATAGCTGCCAAACAATGTCTATAATGTGATTTAAGGAAAAAAACAACATTAAAGACCTGGAGTGACATAGTTAGCATACCATTTACTGTATTTACTGTTTACTTTGTGCCTCTGTTGTCACTACCTGACAGGACCTGCTGTGAGAAAACAAGGTCATAGTTAACGTCATCATGGACATGCCTACTTTACATATCTGCTTAACAAGCCCCCTAATGCTGTAGCCCAATTACTCAGTTTAAAACAAGACATTCAAAAATACACTGCATGATTATCAAAACAGCCTCAATCACAGTCTCAGTGGGGTTCAGGCGTACTGCAGGGAATCATGGAGGGGACACAAAGTTTCTTTAAAAGTAAGGACGCCGTTGGCTCTCTTGCTTTGCCTTGCAAACAAACTGTGGGCTTGATTAACTCATGGAATTTGTTTACGAGTGACTGGAGGCGGGTTTGAGCAAATTTAGAAACAGCAGGAGAATCCTCAGACCTCCTACTGTTCGTGCAACATTTTCCTGCAAAAACAATAACAGCTTTGATAGACTTGTGTCTTAAGTTACAGACTATAGCATTGACTCAAAATATTTTATCATAGAGAGATTTTTATTTCATATAAGTGAATAAGGACAGTGTTAATTTGAAAAAAAATGAAAAAGGCACTTACTTTTATTATTTGATGTATTATTTCATACTTTTATCTGTAAATCAATTAAGTTGAAAGTTAAGACATTCAATTCTGCTAAAAGGCTTACACCTTCATGTAATTAACAGCGAAACATGAATACAGTGCTGCAGGCCGACTGCCGCTTGCACCTCCCACTCACATACGGCTCCCTCTCCCCCCTGAGGTCCACCACCACTAATTAAATCACAACCTGTGGGAGGTGCTCAATGGTTATGCATAAATAACCATTCATTCATATTCCATTCAGTGTGCCATCTTTCCTGCAGCAGACCTCTGACATGTTGCACGAGTCTAATGTGTCTCTGATTGGATGCCTAAACCTTTAACTGCTAATTGGGATCACTGGCTGGTCACACACACCCTCCCATACACACATCGTAAAGATGACATTCTTAGCTGCTGGCTTGCTTTTTTTGTTCAGCACAAGTTTAAATCATTGTTATCAATATGAATTCTGAATACTTTTAATCAAAATTGATAAACACACATTATTTCAGCCATTATTTTTCAGCTTTTGTTGTTTATTCTAATATTACTTGGTTTTTTCTTTGAGTTTGGATTATAAAACCCAAAGGTGAGGGATCAAAACATAAGGAAATACCAGTAGTGGAGCATAGTGCTGAGGATAATGTGTGGGATCAGGAGATGGGAGAGAACACAGGCTATTTCAGAAAGCTTATGGGATGGGAATTGAAAGAGATCTGCTGTGGGAAGGGGAAAATGGACAGAGGAGCAAGGAGGATACTCTCAATTTAAAACCAATTATCTTCACAGGATACAAATAAAGCTCCACAATGCTCAGGTTTTTCTTCTTCAATATACAGGAGCGTTTAGTCTTGGTGATGTCCGACTCAGTCTAAATGTGGCTTTAATTTGTTTTATCCCATAATGTGTTTTTATCTATAAGCACTATTGACATTTCTTAACCTTACACCCCTTCATACTGAGCTCTACCACTTAAAAATTGACCCGCACATAACATCCTTGAGGAAAGGATTTAAAACACAGATTATTGTCCCACAGCAGTATGACATCTCTACAGATAACTACTAATCTGGACAATATTTGAGTTTTAGTCCACTGATTTGACACAGAGGATTATTTGTTTTGTTTATCACAATACAAAACTCCTAATGGTGCTCAGCATGAGGACTGGGCTGTAATCCCTTGTTATCGCTTCATGTCTAACACATCAATACTCACACACACACACACACACACACACACACACACACACACACACACACACACACACACACACACACACACACACACACACACACACACACACACACACACACACACACACACACACACACACACACACACACACACACACACACAATCGTAAACACACAGAAACACTCACATACTTTAGTTTTTAAGTGTTTCTTTGAGAAGTTGGGAAGATGAGTCAACAGTATTGCTGCGTAGAATATTGTTAAGCAGGGATTTAGCAGGAAAAGCCAGTATTGGTGACATTAGTCTCCTAAACGCGGCGGATGGTAGCTTAATGGAGGAAATGCACATGTTCGCTGGGGATTGAATGAGAGTCATTACAATAATTAAAAACCTTTCCACTCACTCTCACATCCTGTAAAAGGAGCATTAAGGTGGTTGCAGCTCCTGCTGAGCTTAATGTTGGACCTAATTACTTTGTTTAAGTCACATCATAATGAATTTCAATGTTGGTGTTATTTTTTTTTGCTCATGTGGTTGCCACAGCAACAGCCCAGACTGAGGTAGTTTGGGGATTGAAGGCAACCCCCGATACTCTAATCAATCCCTGCTCTCCTTTCTCTTCAAGCGGCAGACTACACTTGTCCCCAACACAGATAATAGGGGGGAGGGTCTCCAGCTTTGAAGGGGAAAAGACTCTTGGTGGTTTTACTGGTTGGGGGTGGGTGCATGGTTTAGAGTGAGGGATTTTTGGACCACATTAGCGTGTGTGTGAGCTCCAGAGCAGACAAAGAGGGTGGAGATGGAGGAAGTGACAACTCCAGAGCGCATATGTGTGTGTGAGAGACTGAGTGGGAGGAGAGAGGGAAAGTGAGGGAGGAGAATCAGGGGCAGATAGGATGCTCAGTGGGAGTGTGCGACACTAAGGAGCTGAGAGTGAGGCCAGCAGGTGAACGGCTGATGGAAAGCAAGTGAGCTGACTGGAGCGGGACAGAGAGGAGTAGAAGGAGGGAGACGGAGAGAAGATTAAAGTGTAATAGAGAGGGAGGGAGCTTTACTAGAGCAGAAGCGTAGACAGTGAGTCATTCTGCCAGAGTGCTGGTCATTGTCCGGACTTCCCAGCGAGTGCCCAGCTGACACTGTGTGAGTAACTTTGCTGCTGCGCTCCTGCAGCACATCAGGGCGCTCAGATTACACACCCTGACATCCTGACACGGCTGAATTCTGTTGATCAAAGCTAACCAGCTGGGGTTGTGTTATGTAATTTGTTTTGGTGTTGTGATGAAACTGAGGCTTAGTGATACAAACTGATCTGCAGCAGGGTCTTATGTTTGAATGCCACACAAAACAGGCAGGCGTGTGTGAAGAGACGGTGTGTGTATTGTGTGTGTGGCTCAACATGGGATGAAGAATTTGTTTTGATGTTGCCAGAGTTGAAATTAGGTATTATATCTGACATCTCATTATTTATGTGAGGCTATAGTTGTAATGTACTGTGTGTATGCACAACACACTGTGCCTCTAGACAAACAGATGTGTGTGTGTGTGTGTGTGTGTGTGTGTGTGTGTGTGTGTGTGTGTGTGTGTGTGTGTGTGTGTGTGTGTGTGTGTGTGTGTGTGTGTGTGTGTGTGTGTGTGTGTGTGTGTGTGTGTGTGTGTGTGTGTGTCCATCTATTGTGCATCAGTTTTAATTAAGAGTTGAGGGCAGCTGATGCTCTATGGTATCCTGATCTCCCATGGGAGACCTGCTGCTGCTGGGCTCATATAGCCTCTTTCATGTTTATTGAACCTGCAGTGAAAGGGTTATTATTCACCACTGTTCCAATTTTATTTTATTGATAAAGTACTTTATTGATTGAAAATTGACCTGTGGTGTAACAGCAGAGAGTGATGTGTGTAAATGATTCACTCACTCTTTCCTCTACCTGTATTTGACCCTGAGTATACACTCAGTGTGTAAACAGGTTTCTATCTCTGTCACTGTCCCTCTTGAGCGGCTGTCTTATCTTCATCCTCAGCAGCCGGCCAGCACAGCTCCATACATTTCCCCCGTGTACATCTCTACTGTTTCAGCACCGGCAGCCACACTATCTACTTGAAAAAATATTTGGGTTTTTTTCAGTCAATATTGATTATGGATTATTATTTGCTTGGCCAACACAGATAGTTAATTATCTGTTGTTTACGCAGATCTGACAGTTATACAGACTCAATTGTTGTGAGGATGATGATTTAATATTCCACAGATCTGACCTAACCATATCTAACTGACTCCCTATTGTGAATGCAACAAACTAAAAAATTGTCGGATAGAAAAATCAACATTTCCATCTTTTGTATGGGATTTTAAAGATGGTTGTTTAGCCAATAAAATCAGTTTGGCTTTGTATTATAGACCGATAATTAATTGTATATAATTTATATATTGGACCAATACATAGTAATGTCAAAATGTAATGTTAATTAATCATTTATCGGCAATCAATGTCATGCATTGAGTTACTGAATGATATTTCGCTGTCTGTGGAGAGGAATTTTGGCCGGTGGATAACACACCATCATAAAATGCAGAGGTATTATTCATGTTTCATTGTGGCTGGTAGTCTAACACACATGCAGCAATATACATTTTTCCCTCTGCATCATCTCTGCATACATGAGCATTTCAGTTCCACTTTCACACCGTTCGATCACTGTGTGTATGAAATAGATTGAATTATTCAGACAAAGTGAAAGCCTGCTGTGAAAACTGTCTAGTTGTCAGTGTCAATAGGGAGGGAGCATATTCAGCGGGGGAATCGACCGGTGATCCCGTGGGGATAAAGCCGCACAGAACGTGATATAACATTTACAGAGAGGAAGCATGACTGTAGTATTGCTCAGTTTTGCATTAGCAGTGTGCTACTGTCCTGGGTTTAAAGAAGAGAGATGCTGTTTTTGAATAAATGTGGAACTCTGGGTATTGTGTCCCTAGATCCCTGAAGTGTTTCCGAACCGCAGCTGCACTAAAAAATTTAAGCATTTTCAAAAATGAACACAACGTGGTATCTTTTGGAAATGACTCTTGTATGATCCTATCATTTCTTTTTTTACATTTTAGACTTAAAATGAATTCATTTAGGGGTAAGGAAACCATCTGGGCATGTACAGTATATATGTATGCATATTAGACAAAACTGATTATTTTTCCAGTGAGAAAGCAGTTAAATTATGCAATTAATTTATAGAGGTTTTGTTTTTATTACAGTGCTATAAATACAAATTCTTATTTTGCATGTCTGAAATGTTAGTCAGATTTTAACACGTTATTGCTCTCACAACAAATAAATATTGGGTCAGTTACATAGAAAATAGCTAATATAAAAAATCATATTTGTTAATAATAACAAGGACCCTCAGTCTCTGGGATTGAGCCCATTAAACAAATCAGCAACATTTCCTGAGGCTTCACCTCTCCTTGTCCTCTTGCCTGACTGACCTTTTCTGACTTAATGTTCTTTTTCGTACCTCTCATTGTAGGAAACAAGATGGGAGTGACCCCCGAATTTCTGCAACACTAGAGCCCCAGCTGTTCCAGCCTACACTCCCATACACCAGCTCCCCATTCCACAAGGTAGGAGGAGACCTTGGGGGGTTACACTTTGACCCCTGACCTTATCTGATGGACCTCTGTGTGACCCTTCCCTCTGTGATCTCTGTTTGTCATGTTGTCTCCACACCTGCCTCTGTCTGGATACACTTTCTCGGTGTTCAGTCAGTTTTAATCACCCTGACTTTGTGGGTGCAGCTTTGATTTTGTATTCTTATCTTCTTTTGTTTAACTTGTTAAATTAGACTGTACAAAGCTTTGTGTCTTGGATGATAGTGTTCGCCTGATTTAATCAAAACAGATTTATTTTTAGCATAAATTGTCAGCTTCATGACGACAATTTCTCTATCCAAGCCTCACAAGTCCTGTTTCATAAAAGAAAACAAAATACAGCCTGTCTGAGCAATTGTCAAACTTCTTCACTCCCACCGTCATGGAGGATGTGTCATCAAATTGGAAACTCAGAAATGTTTAACCACTCTTGTTGTGACTTTTTTAAAATTGTTATTAAGATGACCTAGTTTAACTTCTAGAATAGTTTAAAATAATCAACACTTTTTGCATTTTTTTTTTATAATGGTGAACCCAAAATCATCCAATTCCTGTTCTTTCAAAGTAGCTTATGGTCATACCCTGACCTTATTTGGATTTCCTGCAAAAAGGTGTCAAAGTTCACTTTAACAAACCATGTTTTAAACATTTAAGAATCATCTTAGCTTTGATTTGTTTACTTCCTCATAATGTTGTCTTTCCTCATCAAATCATACGAGGAAAGACAACATTTTGGTGATAGTAGATGCCCAATATAAGGGGCAGAATGTGAGGCAATAATTTCAATACGTCTATTCAGATTGTCACGATATACATCTTATCCATTTGGCTGTCAGAATCTTCATGCCCACCTTTTGGTTTGTCTTTATCATTGTAATAAGCCACAGGGATATTTTGGGAACTGTACAAAGCTGAGCTTGGCGATGATTAAAAGTGAATACGATCTCACTCAGGTCAGACTGTTTTCAAAAGGTCCCTCACTCTGTGGATGGGGCTTACCTTTCTCCCAATCTGACTTGATCTGACTAGAGCAGCGGGAGTGGGAAGAGAAAGGGATTAAAGAGGAATTTGTTCGGATGGGTTGTTCATAAGTCACTCCTGATCTCTGCAGCACACACCATCTGTAGGTGCCTCAAGTTACAATTAGTCAGCCGTGAGGAGAGCATTCTTGAGACTTCTGTTTGTCTACAGATTACATGAAACGGAAGCAAAATACAGTCCCGATGACTGTATGCAAAGCTTGGCTCATAATATTTCTCCCATTTGTCTTCACTGAAGGAGAAACAGCAGATTTGGTCTTAAATTTGGCAGAAAATAAACACGTTTCCATACACTCAAGGTTGTCAGCAGTTAAAATGCAGTTCTATTTAACATTTGATGCTTAGTGTGATGTCCTGTGGTATTATAAGGCCTTAGTGTGGCAAGGCTCAGAGGGGAGTATCACTTTAATCAGAGCCCTGCAAAAACCAGGCCAATCTGCAATTAACCCGACCGGGTCTTTTGGTCACTGCCGGATGAAGTACATTTACAAGGGCTGAACTTAAGTCCAAGTTAGGCTACTTCATACTCCACTACATTTTTGAAATCAATGATGTACTTTATATTTATTTAGCACAATATTTACTTCAAAGTGAAGCATCGCTACTTATAATTCAGTGAGATCATAGCTATATCTCCATATCTGGCTACTTACACTTCTTTACTTTACATAATTAACATTTTGATTGCAGGATTTTTTACTTAACTACACCGCGGTGCTATTTTTACTTACAAATAGAGAATACAGAGATCACCCATCTTTGGCTATAAACTGTTATATTTGACCTTTATGCTGTACACCTCTGAAAGATACCAGCATTACACATTCAAAATAGTCATCTTTTTTCAGTGCTTCACAGTTACAGATCACAAGTAATTAACAATGAATGTATCACAATACAAGACCTCTGATGCTAGTAACACTGTTCTTAAAACAACACACTTAGGGCGAAAGCTTCAGGATACACACACATACACACACTGTCCAGTGCTCGTGGACAGTGTTGCCTCTTCATATATATTTAAGTGTTACCCCAAGTTACACCAATCAGCCTATTAGCCTCGTATGAACGTGTAATAACTTAAAGCCGAACTGAGAAACAAAAGTCACTTACAGTACATCAAAGAAAAAGGCAAACATATATATTTTGTGAGCCCTTATCCTTCTGATATTCTTCAGTCTTGTGGAGCTGGTCCAAGTTATAATTAGCTCTGTGAGGATTCACATAGGAGAGAGGAGAGTAAGTCTTGGACATTTAATTTGCCTCTTGTTATAATGACAAGCCTATTAGCTCTCATAATGAAAGCACTTACACCTGCACTGTCGCTAACCAGGCTTCCCCTCCACTCTGGTCAACGTTGTTGCTGTTCAAATGAGATGTCTTAATTTAGCTGTGTCTCAACTTCGTTTCTAATGCAGTTTGCATGTTTATTTAAATTCATTTTAAGAGTTTTGTTTCCTTTACAACAACTCTTTAACTTTACAGTGTACACAGATAATGATGGTTTCTGTTTAACACATTGTTGTACATGTTAGTGCATCTAGTGGAGTGGGTCTGCTGTGAACAGGAGATTGTTTGAGGACATGTCTGTGGGAGTAGAAGAGACTCTTCTTCTTACCACCTGTCAGCCTGAATAAAGATAGTGGCAGTGATAAAGACAGACGTGGAAGATATGTGTTTTGGATTTATTCCAGCAATGCTGCACAGTGACAAAGAGGGCTGAGCTAAGGACAAGACACCTACTGTCAGTCAGAAGATTACTGGTTGACACTTCAAGCAGCAGCAGAAGCAGCAGCAGCAGCACCAGCAGTTGTCTTTGCATGCAACATGAGACATACACCTGCTGATAGTGTTGTATGTTTGAGCACACACTGAGACGGACTGTGGATCTTGTCTTCGACTTTGTCTGAGCCGTCTCTTTGTCAGTCATGGCTACAGTCAGCAGGGATGCTACCTTGGATGTCGCAGTGGGAAACTCTCGACTGTCCACTATCTGACAAAGGCACAGCAGTCGGAAAGAGAGTTTAATTCAAAGCTGTTGAAGTCTAGAAACATCATTTGGAGCTGCAGGACACCAGTCTGAGAAATGGCTAATAGTCATGAAACCCAATTCAATGCTCTATTGGTGACAAAGACACACTGGAAAAAACCCGGAAATGTGAGTATATTTACTTCACAAACATGCAGGATGAAATCATCTAGATAGGACTCTATATAAGGAATCAGTCAATCTTTTCACCAGAGGCTTGAACAACAGCCCCTCTAAGAGAAATGCAAATGCAGAACCTGACAGTTCATGATGTCACAGTTTTTAAAATGAATACACTTTTATCTGGGAACATTTCTACTTCTATTATCTGGTGTCTCTTGTTTTGGGCTGTATGTCATGACATATTGTTTTATGGCTAAAGCTGTCCAAAGGAAATATGGTTCTTATCTTCTGTTGTCGTAGTCTCTGGTTAATGCTGTCGGAGCTGGGTTTATTTACTTTCAGGGTTTGTGGCTGACTATTGTTTGCACATGGTGGAGGACTTTACTCATACTCATACTGAGAGCCACGACAAGATTGCTCTGCACACATACTGTTTGACTTTGTCAGGCTTTACTGGCTGAGCCTTACAGCTGTCACTTTATTACTCCAGACGTTTCCATGGACTGTTGAAATGTACCATTTTCTGCACAGTCGTCATGCTCAACTGATGTGCGCCAGTGTTGTGCATGAAAGTTTTTACCGACTTTAAACTAGCAGCTGTGGTCGGGATCAAAAGAAGTAGCGAGTGTGCACACATGGCTGTGTAATGTGGGACAAACCACAAGGGAGAGGCATGCTCAGGTAATATGGTAATTAAATTAATAAATAGTTAAGTGTGTCTCTCTCAATGACAAAGGCGTTGCAAAACCAACTTTACATAACCTACTGTTGTGTAAAGTGATGAGAGAAAAGATTTCCTGAATGACGATGTTTGATATTTGATAAATCACTTGACCTGTCATGAATTTTATTAATTTTTTATGAATTGCTGATAAACATGAACTTGAACAGATGTTTCCGATACAAACTCCTTCTGTTTGGGGTCAGAGATTCAGCTTAATTACAATGTATTTTCATGTTTTCTATATCTATAAGGAATGCTGAGTACTTTTTATGCAGCTCTATCATTCCAAAATCCCAATTACGTCTATTAGGATTCCTGTCTTTGTTTTGAACCTTGTTCACGGAGTTAGATCTCTGTGGGGACTTAAAACCCCAAGCAAGTAACGTCACTATAACAATCAGCACATTTCTTTGTGTGTTATCACATGGAATATTTATAACTCATTATGATATATTTCCCTATTTGCTGTAAAAACATTGTTATGACATGTTACAGCCCAGTTTGTGAGAAAGGGAACAGTTTCCATTTTAATATTTGTATACATATTTGGACACGTTGGGGTCAGAATAAAAAATGAACACATCAATTATTTTTGTATTATTTTACAGCCATGGGATTTGTTGAACCTTAGCAATCAGACTGACTGCAGTAAAAAATAAATGGCCGTCAGCACACACAACGAAGAAACTCAAAACATTTCATCTCACTCCCCTCTCTCCAGACCCCAGATTTATTTGAAATGATTGAAAAGATGCAGGTAAGATGACGCGTTGATCTCCGTATGTCGTCTCGGTTTTTCTCCGCTGTACTCACCAAGCAACTAACCAGCGAGTGTGTCTCTTCCTAATCTTGCAGCACTTTGGCCTTCTCCTCGGCTGCAACACTTGTGTACATGAGAAGCAAATCGAGTCAGCTGGTTTCTGAGGATATTTGTCAGAACACTATATGTGTTTCTCAGCATCCTGTTTGTAAGAATGGCTGACAGCGCTGTAAGCTTAATTTCTCCTTTCTCCTGACACCTCTGAACGGGTGTTCATTTGAACCATGTGATCCCAATGGTTTTATAATAGATGTGTATTTATTTATAGTCATACATGTTTAGTGAATGTGTAGCAATTCAGTGCGTCAGTCCACATGTCATTCTTTACCAAAACATTTTTTATAATGGGTTTCGTAATAGCTTTTTGCACCCACATCTTTCATACCTGGTAGTGTCTGTTGAGATAACAACATATTTCATAAAGAAATATCCCTCTTCAGCAGGGTGTTTGATGCAGTGCTGTGTTTTTTCCACAGTCAGAAAACATATTGTTGTGATGTATTGTCTTCTGTGAAGCCAGGCGCCCTGATTTAGTATCACTGCAACTCTTTTTTCTTTCCCACGTTGTTACTCTCTTTCACACGTACACACCTACACGCTCCAGTGGGTGTTTCAAAGTAAGAGTGTCACTTAGCTCAGCATCTTTTTAATCCATCGGGTCTTATTACCACACTTCCTCTTTTTGCTAACAGACGTTTCAGACTCTCCCAAATGCCTGCTCCTAATCATCCTTTAATTATCCTTCCCAATCTCTCTGCTTTCTGTGTGTGTAATGTAACTCTCTGTGTATCGTTCCATCTGTTCCTCTCTGAGTTTGCTTGGTTGCCTGCTGCGTATAACCCTTGGGAAAACTGTGTCATTATGTAATCAGGATGATAATTTTTTTTGGTTCGTTTTTGTGGTATTGTAGTACATGATTATATAACTTGTTTTGTATGTCTAATCAACGGCAAGTGTTTGTATTTAGATATCTGTGAAGACTTAATGCAAAACCAGCCGCTGTGGTAGTGACTGAGCGTGACCCTTTTCTCTCTCTGGGTTTCTTATGTCACCCCCTCTTGTAGGGCAACAGGATGGATGAGCAGAGATGCACCTTTCCTCCCCCGCTCAAGGTACTGCTCTCCATTCAGAGACACGATATTATTCACATGATGCGGGCATTGTCTCACGGCCACTCCGCCATATCTTTCTCTGCTAGACAGGATGATTACTTCAGCAGACTGTAGCACGGTATTATTCATAATGCAGTGCAATGCTCTCAAGTCTTGCCATCATTGTTAAACCCCTATAGCTTTTAGAATCATATATCCTCTGATGCCATGCTCTGCAGACAGAAATTGTGAATTCTTTAGCAACAAAGAATTTGATCACTATGTTGTGCAAAACTCCTTTGGACTAACATTCATAGCAGTTATGCAATAACTCTGAACCAGTGGCCTCTGGGATTATACCGTTGTTATTTTTATTCTTTCATGAGGGAACAACGTTTTTTAAAATTTGTTTTTCAGACTGAGGAGGACTACATTCCATACCCCAGTGTCCATGAGGTAGGGTGATGATGTGCAGCAGGGGCACCTTTTTACCATTTGTGCTAGTTTATCACTGAAGCATGAGTTAACTTCCAAAAGTGTCCTAACATGACTTTCACATCAACACCCTTCTGCATTTTGTGGCAGGTGTTAGGCAGAAAAAGCCCCTTTCCTCTCATCCTGCTGCCTCAGTTTGGGGGTTACTGGATTGAAGGGACTAACCATGAGATGAGCGACCCAGAGACAGAACCGCCGCCGCCTCTGTCCCCGAACACCCGCACCAAGCTGGAGTGTAACACAACAGCTATGATCTACCGGAAACACTTCCTTGGCAAGGTCAGCCTCTTCGTCATGACACAGAGAGAGTTGCTTTTTAAAAAATGTTTCCTTTCTTTCTTTTCTTTTGCATATTGAAATAGCAAACAAATCAAATACAATGCAGCTTCTCACATCTGGAAATACAGCTGTGAAGCATACGGCTCCTACACACATTCGAGTGACCTCAGCAAGGCTATGTATGACATATAACATATAAAAAATATTCAGCCTTGTACATCCTCAACTTGTCCCGGCTTTGAGGACATTTTTCTTTTCAAGATTTCTTATTCAAAATACGTTACATAACAATCAACACACTTATCCGCACGCCATCACCTGCTGTTCTTTTAAATATAAAAATACAGCCAATTTGAATAATTACTGTAATGACATTGTGTTAGCTTTCATTATAATAGCATGGGGTTGTAATTATGACTTGACACAAAGGAAGTCAGAGCGAGAATGAAGGTGCTCATAATACAGTATACAACCACAAAAAGAAGATCCAAAAAGAGCCCTTTGTTTACTTCTATAACATTTGCACTTCTATTGGCTAGCTCTTCAACAAATTGTAAGTGATAGGCTAAAGGGTGGGACATCTTTAAGCGGTTGACCAATCACAACAGAGCCAGCCAGCTATCCAATCAGAGCAGACTGGGCAGTAATTGGCAGAATGAGAAAGATAAAGACCTTTTTGAACATTAAAGCATGAAAACATGTCACGGTAGAGGCACAAAATACAAACATGAACTTCAACGTAAGCATAACAGGGCCCCTTTAACACATTGCGCATATAGATTATTTATATGCAATATTAGTCAAGTCCAAAACAACATCTCAGGGACCAGACATTCTGAAATAAATCGAATACAGCCGAAAATACGACACAACTTCTTTAGTGAGTTGAGCAAAAAGCGTTAAATACAGACCCAGAAACATTTGACTTTTTTTTTTTTCTGACTTGGCTCATAGTTCATCCTTTGTATGATTCTAATGTTTGCAATTAAGCAATTAAACATAATGAACAGAACATCTAATAGCCTTGTTTATTTTGCAATTAAGTCAGCTATGCAAGTTTCTTAAAGGTGTGAACTAACACTACCTTTGAAGTGATATAACTGAATTCATACTCACATGGGCTGTCTTTATAACAGCTTCCTTCCTCATCAAATGAGCCTCATAACTATCTTAGAATATTTCATAGTCTTTGTGCTCATTATAGTAATGAAACGAAAAAGCGAATCCCAGTAGAATAAACCACTAACAGCGAGCACCCTCTCTGCAACTCATACACAGTTGCTAATGAAGATGCATAATGCTCTGCCACCTGTTCTTACACAAGTATAATATGAACAAATTTGATCTGCCTGTAGCAGAGCAACAGAAGAAGAAAAAGGGACTCAGATTTGAAGGATTTGGGTAATGATTGGAGTGCATACAACTGTGTGTGTGTCTGTTTATGACTAATACTAATGGCTGTATCCTTGTACTGTGCCCTCAGGAGCACTTTAATTACTATTCAGTGGACAGTGCCCTCGGACATCTGGTGTTCTCTGTAAAGTACGATGTGATTGGTGACCAGGAACATCTCCGTCTAATGCTCAGGTAATGCTCATTATGCAAACATAGCGGAGTTCCATGTTGCTGCATTTATGTGTTCTGCACATCATCATCTGAAGTAATTATAGGCTTAAACAAAATGTATGCACTTTAAAGATCAACAGGAAACGTATGCAGATTACTACGCTGTTTTCTAAATGTTCAATATTGACTGGATAAACACATCCTCCCATCACGGGTGTTTTCGTAAGAGTCATAAAGCAAGGGAGAGTGACAACAGCACTTATATGTCCACAGCAGAGTAACAGATAGACTATTTAGGCCAGGAAGTGGGTGGAGATGGAGGGAGAGAGGGGGAGAAGGCAAAGAGAGGCGAGGGTGAGAAAGTTTGACGTTTCATACCGGATCATCTCTTTCCCATCTGAAAGCTTCTGATCTGATCACATTTTATGGCTTTGAAACCACTGTAATTGTTTTATGCCTTCACCAGGAGCAAGTTGAAAACCTACCATGATGTGATTCCCATTTCCTGTCTCACAGAGTTTCCCAATGTGGTGCAAATGGCCAAGGTAAAAAGAACTGTTTATATTATGCTGGGATTGATTTGCTGTCTTGGCATCGACTGCACTCTAACGTTTGTTCCTCTTTTTATCAATCCAAGCTTGTCTGTGAAGACGTCAATGTGGACCGCTTTTTCCCTGTCCTTTATCCAAAAGTAAGATCTGGTTTGATTTTTATAGTTTCATCTGCTGTTTATGTCCTGTCCAGTCCCACGTATCTGATGATTTAAAGGATAGGAATGAAATGTTTCCTTTCTGTCCTAAACAAAGAAGTAATGTACGGGAAACGAAAGGAGGGAATTTCCCAATAAAATAATTTGAACCTAACTCAGACGGCTAAAGCTTCATGTCAGCTTTATATAAAATATTAAATAGAGGAAAAGGATTGTGGATTTTGTTAATCGCATACTCAGGGAAAAATGACAGCAAGCAAACTCTTCAGTATTCATATTAGCACCTGACTAGTGTTTTAAGACATTCCATAAAAACTGTGAACCTTTAATGTTTCTTGTTTTTTATTCATTTCAGGCTTCAAGACTTATTGTCACCTTTGACGAACATGTGATAAGCAACAATTTCAAATTTGGGGTCATTTATCAAAAGTTTGGACAGGTAAGCTGTAGCATTTTGATGTAAACATTTGTATTTGTATTCTACAATCGCTCTGTAACTGAGCATGAATCCTTTATATTAATTGAATTCAGTCTTTGAAAACTGAGAATGTACTATACATTGTTATTTTTAATTATAGCTTTTAGTTCAGTCCAGTAACTGTGGCTGTCATCAAGACTCCCTTTCATGTCCTGAGGCAATCCCAGCCCTCTTGTTTACTTTGTTGGGGTAAACAAGAGGGCTGGGATCTATTGAATCATTTTCCGAGGGCACTTGAATCGAGGCCTCAGTGTGTAGAGATCTTCACCAGTGATTCCTTGAAGCCTGCACTTGTTTAAATACACGGTTAAACACATTGTCAGTGAGCCAAGGGCCATCTCACAAAGGCAGTGAGGGCCCTCTGCTCATCCTTCCGGAGATTTTCTATACAGTAGGGTTACTAAGTGGAGAGAATGCATGATGGTTAATTAGGCACATAGAAAACAGGAAACACAACAGAAATAGGCAAGAGCAGCTTCCTCTCAGGTTTGTTTGTGTTGAAACAAGCTTTTGTTGTCACATCACTTGCTCTCAATAGATAATCAACTGTCCGTCACAGCTCATCATAAAGAAGAAGCTTTCCAAAAGCCCATCTTTAAACCCTCTGCCACACACACTGTTGTAATTGATCTGAAATGCAAATGCAGTGTGTTCGAATAAGAGAGCAAAAAACACCTTACATAAAATAGTCATTGCAATTTGTGGCACTCTAATATGCTAATCTTACCTCTCGTGATCAGTTTGAATTTTGCTTCTCAGAAATAAATGTTGTTTTGGCTCCATGCTAAGATTGTAATACAGTACACATCATCCCCGTCACTGCTGCTGAAACAATTATGTCCTCTGAGCCTCGATGTTTATGAGTTTGGTCTCTTTTACTGGTTCCAGACGACAGAGGAAGATGTGTTTAGCAACAGTGAAGAGAGTCCTGCCTTTGTAGAATTCCTGGAGTTTCTAGGAGAGAAAATTGAGCTGCACAACTTTAAAGGGTAAGGATCTAACGCAGGCTTAAAGGCACATTATATACTCTACTATACACTTCACAACATGGTGCCTACCGCAATTTACATTATATAATGCTCACGGCATGATGGTCATGGACATGGTAATGCAGCGATGGTGGAGAATATGTTGTTAGACATGCTTCTGTGTGCTTGCAGTTTCCGTGGGGGGTTAGACGTGACTCACGGGCAGACAGGCACCGAATCCATCTACTGCAACTACCGCAACAAAGAGGTCATGTTCCATGTGTCCACAAAGCTGCCCTACACAGATGGGGACACCCAGCAGGTACTGTAATACAATACCAGACTAACACACCTTTTATGATTTACTGCAAGCAGTCAGACAGGTTCCATCTGGCGATTATAGAGCCATGTTTTGCATACACATCCCTGTTTTGCTAAACACCTGCAGCATATATTAACAAAGACCCTGGTAGTAAAAAAAAAAAGACTTTAAATGGATGCTTTAGTGTTTGGACTTGTCAGCATCCCTCCTCCCTCACAGGTTTTAAAGCACCGAGTCCTCTTCCTTCTCGGCATCACATGTTCACGCTAACACTGATTAATTACCCGAAGCTCTAACACCATTTGCTAAACGTGTTTGTACAAACACAGATGAGGCAAGGTCTATAGATTCAGTTTCCCCAGTAGTAGTGGGTGTTGGGCATTGGCAGCTCCTTTGAGCCAATCAGGATTTGTTCAGGATGACTTCAGGAGAACAGCACCCCCTGGAGGTGTTTCGAGATGTTCATGCAGTCATGTGCCAGAAAGGGATAAGAAAGCGTGACGAGTGAGCAGGAGTTTTTCCCTCTTCTGTTTTAAAACAAGCTCTGTGTTGTTATAAATTATTCTTTGAGTTAGAATGGACTTTATTAACAACTGGAAAATGCCATGTGTCTTTTACTTATTATTTTCCCAATTCAATTCCAGGCAGCATAAAACCTGTCCTCATAATTATGTCTTTCTTTCTTCCTGTCTTGCATTCTTTATTGACCAATATTAAAATATATTAAAACAATTTCCATGTGTTTTGCAGTTGCAGAGAAAGCGGCACATAGGGAACGACATTGTGGCCATATTATTCCAAGACGAAAACACTCCGTTTGTTCCTGATATGATAGCCTCCAACTTTCTGCACGGCTACATTGTGGTCCAAGTGGTCAACCCCTGCTCCAACAATGTTCTCTACAAGGTGACTTATTCCCCACACCATTTTGATGATTTCACCTTCTAAGATGAATGTTTGATTACACTTCACCTTAATCTTAACTCTTAGGTGTCAGTGACAGCGCGGGATGATGTGCCTTTCTTCGGCCCGGCTCTACCGAACCCTGCTGTTTTTAAGAAAGTAAGAGAAAATAAAGCTTGTGATTTGAGCAGCTGCATCCCAGAACCAGTGCATTTTCCACCTCTTGTTTATCATTCAGTTTCAAACATGATGTCTCTTTGCTTTCCAGGGCCCTGAATTCCATGAATTCCTTTTTACTAAACTCATCAACGCAGAGTATGCCTGTTACAAAGCTGAGAAATTTGCCAAATTAGAGGTGAGTTGTTAAAAAGCCTTTTCAAACATTTCTGGCATCTTCAAAAAATGTATTTAACTTGCTTCTTTGTGTTGATGTGTATAAGGAGCGAACGAGGTCGGCCTTGTTAGAGACTCTTTACGAGGAGATCCATGTGAACAGCCAGGCCATGATGGGTGTCGGAGGAGACGACGACAAACTGGAAAACGGGAGTGCAGGAGGAGGGGGCTTCTTTGAGTCCTTTAAGGTAACTGTAGAGGCCGCAGCGAAGGCTGGAGCTTCAGACTGACAGCTTCCCTTTCTTCACTTTGTTATCATTTAAAATCTCCAACTTAACTTATGCAAGACTAAGATATGAAAACGATTATTTACAGAAAGCTTGAATTTTTCAGACTTATTGTTTGATATTTTACAAGTTAAGTCTGGAAACAGGGGGAAACAGATAGCCTAGCTCAACCATAATTGTTCTCTAGACAGTAATTGGGTTAATTAGCATCCCTGTTTCTAGTCTTTATGCTCAGCTCAGAAAAAAGCTGGCTTTAGCCTTACATCGTGGAGTGATTATAATACTCATCTAACTCACGGCAAGAAAGACAACTCCCAAAATGTCAAAATATACTTTTAACTGCATTGTAAGACTTGAAGATCATTGTTACTGCACAGGAAGCATACATAATTGGAATTATAGTATTACCATTAACCAGTGTTTGTACCAGCTTTCCAACGTTTCTTCTCTGGTGGTCTCGCTCTTTTCTTTCTGCAAAGTTGGGTCTGTGAGGGTCTATCAATTTCCTGAATCTCTATTCATTTCAATACAAACCTCTGCTGCTTCTACTTGCTGGAACACACCATTTCTGGCTTCCCAGCTTTTCTCCCTTATGCCTCCTTTCTGTTTTGTGCGGGTATTCTCTCTGCATGCTCAAGTGTTCAGTCACTAGTCCCTTATTGGTATGATTCTGCCATCTTTGTATGTAATAAAATATAAGCCAATGGGTAGATTTTCACCATCAGACACCTTCACCCTGTTCCATACCTTCAGAGAGATGCACTGGGCTTTTAAACCTCTTCGGGCTGTGTTTAAACTCAGTATGGTCAGTCATCTGTGAGCCACTTGGTCCTCCTTCCCCTCTCTTCTCTTACCACCTTTCTAACATAGTGACTCATCTGAACCCCCCTTCGGGCTTTAGAGCTTAGCACTGTTCTCTGTCGCTTCCTTGTCTGTGGGGATTAGCATCAGGCCGGCGCTCTCTGCCTGTAGCGGTCAGTGTTCAGGCAAAGCCCCAAGGCTCCTCTCGGCCCGTAGCGCCGCACAGCAATGCTGAAGGGGTCACAGTGGTCAGCGCCATCTGAATGTATCTCCTCCTCCTCCTCGTCTTTCTCCGTAGCGGGTGATCCGCAGCAGAAGCCAGTCTATGGATGCCATGGGTCTTACTTTCAAGAAGCCGCACACATTCTCCACTAGCTTCAGCAGCAGCTTTAACCACGAGCCCGCAGAGAGCCCCAAATTCCCAGGGATAGTAAGTACAGCCCCCCCTTCTCCTGGTACTGAGTGAGGCGAGTCTCGCTCCCTCTTCCTCCCCTCCAGCAGTTCTACTAGAGTTGATGCCCCCTACACCCTCACTTGCCTGCTGCACTAATTCCCACAGAAAAGAGCTCAAGTGGAGCATTTATGCCTGGGTCTTAAACTTGACTCTCACTTTGCAACGGTTGCACATTGTCTGCCACTACGAGATGGCCTGACTCATAGACTTGAATGCTTCTAGGACACAAGGTGAATTCCCCCCAGGGTGAAAGCTGCTTCCAGTACTCTCACGTGAATTCTGGTGTGTGTGTGTGTGTGTGTGTGTGTGTGTGTGTGTGTGTGTGTGTGTGTGTGTGTGTGTGTGTGTGTGTGTGTGTGTGTGTGTGTGTGTGTGTGTGTGTGTGTGTGTGTGTGTGTGTGTGTGTGTGTGTGTGTGCATGCCAGCTAATCTACTTATTTGTTATTATGAATTATATGCACAAATGATTGTTTACGACATCACTTTTTGCTTTATTTAAGTTCATATAATTTGCAATGCAAAATGTTACACTTTTTCCCACAGCTTTTATTTTTCAGTTAAAAGTTAATATTGTAGAATTTGAGGGGCTGAATGTATTCTTTTTTTTAATGAAACTTCTCTGATGATTTATAGAAGTAAAGAAATCTTTATATTTATAGATCAAAATTAGGATCGCCTTCAAAAATACCTAACCATCAATAACCAACATTTGATTTGAATGTATCTAACTCAAGCTTGCTTTTAACACATAACCCTGTCTTGCTGTGAATATATGTATAACATGTGTATGTCCTCTGCTGTTTTTAATCTCTTAATCTCCTCTTCATCATCCTTCCTGCAGGCATATGGCTCACATGACTGACTCATCACTTTTCTCTTCCATTCAGCTGCCTGTGTTGCACCCATGGAGCCGAAAACGTCCCTTTTTGCATTCTCCAATTAACATGTACACTGTATTTTGTTTATGACTGACTGCATGAATTCTCATATATATTTGTATTTACTCATGTTTTCTCTCCCCACCCCTTTTGTCATCTGTCCTCATCTCGTCTCTCTCTCTCTCGCTCTCTCTCTGTCTCTCCTCTTCCTTTGTTGCTCAGTCATTGCTTGTCCCAGGTAAAAGTCCCAGTAAATATGGACGTCGAGGCAGTGCCATAGGGATAGGAACAGTAGAAGAGGTTCATGTTTAATTCTAACTACTCTCTAACAACTCCTTTCTCCTCTTTGCTCCTTTCCTTTGTTTGCATGGCTCAACTGCATCGACACACTTTCCTGTCTGCATTTCAGCACTCTATTTGACATTCATTGTGTGTCACAGACGGGATGCAATTTCTCAACTTGTGATCAAACAAAAGCAAATATAGATATTTTCCTTCACATTTTACCACAATGTAATTAGCCCCTCCAATACAAATATTTGGGGATCTCATTTGACACTTTTATCTAGAAATCTTTCCGAGTAGTAAGAGTTAAGCAGCTCTGTCTTAAGACTGTAGCACATAGACAGTAAAGGTTATATTCAAATGGCCTACACTCCCTACTGACTAATAATGTAGACTTTCTTCCATTCTCCCTTTCCTATCTGCTTTATTGTATTATATATTCACCTTCTTTGGTCTTAGGACTATTCTGAATTTTAATTTCTGTATGTTTAGTTCTCGATTTCTATAAATATGATGAATATTATTTAGTTAATCACCCCCTTAAAGATATATTATAAAAATAACCCTCCCATGCTCTTTGAAGCCACATTGAGTTAAAAGGCTTTTTGAGATCTTATTCAAAGAGCTTTAAAAGGGAGATTGAATGAACAAAGCAGTCAGTGGGAAAGCATATTTAGTGGTAGGCCCTGGAGCCTTTAAACCCATCTTTCATCTATCGCATTAGTGTGCCCTGCACTGACTGAAAGTCTGGCACCAGGGCTTGACATTAAGCCATTAAGTGGGTATTTTACCTTTTTTTAATTCTAGTATAAACTCGAACAGATCAAAGGTACTCTTCAGCCTTTTTGTCCAAATTAGTACAATTAAAGTGAAATTTGAAATAATTCCCATCAGTATACTTAGAAATATCAGCCCTTGGGATACATTTAATATTAACCAATAGTATTCCAGATATTTTTTTGACAGTTTTTTCCTCTGTCCCTGCAGTCTTTGATAATACCGGGGAAAAGCCCGACCAGGAAAAAGTCCGGCCCCTTCAGCTCCAGGCGAAGTAGTGCCATCGGTATTGAAAACATTCAAGAGGCCCATGAGAAGAAGTGAGAAAATACTCCTGTGCAATGCTGCTATATACCTCCACACACATCTTACTGTGTGTCTAAAGCTTGTTCATAATCTACTTCCTCCTACTTCTTATCATTGCTTCTGCAGTTATTGATTTAATCTTATTGCTTTCCTGATCATTTCCCACATATGTCTTATTATCAAAAATAGAGAGATCTCCCTCAATACCCAGAAGACCCCTGATAGCGGTCACGTCTCTCAAGATCCCAAATCTGACAACTCGTCCAATCAGAGCTCCCCTGAGGCGCTCACAAACCCAAAGAACAGGTGT
Organism: Eleginops maclovinus; assembly: GCF_036324505.1. Classification (NCBI taxonomy): domain Eukaryota; kingdom Metazoa; phylum Chordata; class Actinopteri; order Perciformes; family Eleginopidae; genus Eleginops; species Eleginops maclovinus. The sequence goes on along the minus strand of NC_086349.1, from coordinate 21,878,005 downwards.
GTATTATCAGTTACAGCTGTATCACATGGTTATATTGATGTTAGATTTCACACCTTGTGTCATACCTGTATTTGTGGAACCAGCGGGCATTTCTCATACTGTGGCAGCATGTTGAATGACTGTGTCCTGTACATAAGATAAAATCAGGTTTGGCTGTGCTGGAGCGTGATAACCCAGGGTGTAGTTCTCTTCTCGGTGGCAGGGCCCCGTCCATCCCTGAGGGTCATGACCTCTCCCGCTCCTCCAGCAATGCTAGCAGCTTCGCCAGTGTGGTGGAGGAGAACGAGACAGAGGCCACAGAGGACTATGACACGGGCATGGTGAGTGATCTATTCAATCCTGTATGAAAACAAGACAAGTGCATACATCAGAACCAGAATCAGATTTCATACAGCGGCGGAGAAATGAACATTGTAACAGCAAATGGACAGTGGGGATAAAAGTCAAGATTCATGTAAAAATGTTTTACAAGTTATCAATTTGGTTACTTTATTAAAAATATCTTTTGATCATATTTGCTCAAAGTGTCACTAAATCATGACAGTATTTTACATTCAGATAATATGTGAAAATATCCACTTTTCTCCCTCCACACAGTGCTTGTTATGGCATTTGCAAGATTACAAAGCGCCTGAAGGAAAACAAACCAATCTGAGCCAAGGAGCTTCTAAAGCAGCCTCAATTGCTGGCCGTGAACAAGATTATTTGACTGCATTGCCAATTTCCCGTCCCAAATATTAAACAACATAATTTATTTAACAGTTTAGCTGGATATTTAGAACTGGCCCCCATGTTGAAGATAGTGGAGCCAAAACCAAGCACTAATCATTAGCTTCATTATCTGTCTCTTGCACTACTGGCAGGACATAGTGACAGTTTCAGCAGATATGTAAAAGAAAAATGTAATTTTCATAAATGTATTGTTTGCTGCGTCTCTCCAGGAGAGTCTGTCGTCTGCCGGGACGCCACACAAGCGAGACTCCTTGAACTACAGCACCTGGCTGGAGGACAGCGCCAGCAGCACCAGCACCACCAGCCGAGGCAACTCCCCAGGTGAGACAGGTGGGATGTTTGTAGGAGCAGGTCTAGCGTACTAAAAAAACGTTCAACACATAACAGTTTTAGGAGGTTTAAAAAACAAATCTCTGAATATGTATGGATAACTAATTATAAAATATGTGATAAACATGGATGAGTGATTCACTCCACTGTTGACCTATACTTCAGGTCCTAGTAAACCTGATCGAGGGAAGGGGACAGACGTCCGCATCAAACTGGAAAGACCACACGATCATCAATCCTCATCAGTGAGTGAACCCCACCCTGGATTGAACTGAAATATACACTTCTCTATTATCATCTTAAACTACCTTTATTGTTCTGCATGCGTTTTCGTTTTATGTGCAGTTGATATATCGTGATTGTTCTTTGTATTTTTATTGTTGTTTGTTCACTTTGTATGCAGAACTGTTAGCTCCATGCATTGGTTGTATCCTGGATCTCCATCTTCAGGTTAGACTTTCCTCGGAACCCTCTCATACTCTCACAGTCTCAATCGATGGATTTAAACTACTGACAGATGGACCACATACATGTTTGTTAGGCCTATATCGATAGCAACCCTAAAATTGCACGTGTACTATATATCTATATGTACAGTATATTATGCTTTTTTATTTTGTGCAACGGTTTTAAACATGATACTTGTCAATTTTACTTAGAATTAAATAAATCAGGGCATAAAGATGTGTTTTAGTTTTGGCAAATAACTAATTTTAGTCACTAATAGGACTTGTGCTATAAATAAATGCACTCTTAAGTTTTGACAATACATCTCTTTTGTTCCCAAAGCATTCCCATATGTCGCAATCCCTCTGGGAGGTTAGACAAATGCAGGCGTTCGCCATGTCTAATGATGAGAAGGATGAGGAAGATGAGAAGGAAGAGAGAAAGCAGGTGGAGCGTGGCCAGTCTGCTGCTCAGTGAGAGCCGGCATGAGGAATATCCAGAAACCTGGAGAACACTGGGAAGCATGCGTTTCGTTCCACTCTTTTCTTTGCCTGTTCACACATCTGTTGCCTAGGTATTTTTACCTTTTGTTTCAAAAGCGCACATTTATCTACAAATGTAATGGTCAAATTTGTAAAAAATGTCACTTTGGTTTAGTTGTTCTTGTTGAAGCCAAGGTGTGCTGGCTATACAGGGTAAATACGGTGCCATTGAGCTCTTTGTAGAAGCTGGAAGGACTTTTGCTGCAATACAGGGAAGATAATTGCCTGGATGGTTTTACCAAATCAACAAAGGTTTTAAATCAATAAATATCTCTACCAAATATTCAGCATCAAAGGTGGGTATTTTCTAACAAAACATCTAATGTGATATATTATGTTCTGTTGATGCTGTTAAATGTGATTATTTTCTGGGTAAAATCCAAATTGAAGGATTATGTAGCTGCTAAACTATTACCTTTACATGCCAGATTTCCAAAAGATTAGATATCAAACCTAAGAGTGAAGAGAGCAATGTATCATAGGTAACAGGAAATGGCCTTAAAGGGACAGTACAGCCCAAAATCAAAACAATCTCGATGGTTATGGTGTGAGTTGCCCAGTGTGGGAGATATTGGTCCTAGAGAAACTGCATATTGAATATACTGGAACAAGATTGCATTTGGCTTCTGTTGCTCAAGGCTTGAAAAAACCTAATGTCTCTTTGCAGAAATGTAATGTAACTAGCTCAGGAGGGCCTCTCGTCCACGAGGTGTTGCACGCTTGCTTCTGCGCTGTGATTAGATAGAAAAATAGTAGTTCTTACATGAAACATTGCACAATGTCTGTGGATAATCTTGAGAAACCAGGTAATAATTTCAGAAAAGAGGCATTACTGTTGTTTTTTTAATGTATTTTTGCCACTTAAAGCAATGTTTAAATAAGTTCCATTATATTGGAGAGAAGCCAGTCATACCGACAATAAATATCCCCAACAATGAAGGATGGCTCTGTGTGTTATAACAAAAACATGTTTTTAATTTTGGAAATGAGTTGTCTCTTTAAGAAGACAATTTCTTCATCACTCACATGCATTTTACCTCACTTCTTTGACTCATGTGTCCTGCGACGAAAATGGGATTGCAGGATTAGTTTAGAAATTGTGTCGCAATGCAGATATACTTCAGCGCTGTCCGTATTGTCTTTAGATATATGGATACTGCCATCAATCACCGATCTAACTGCTTTGTCTCTCTTGTTTGTTGGAGAGAAGCCCAATCTCTACATTTATGTTCTGTTTTTCTCTCTAATGTCTGTCCTTATGTATCAATTAGGTTCCTGTTGAAGTGGCATTTATAGCATACATCTGTCACACTGTACCTCTATGGTGAATATGTCTAGCATTCTGCCATATGCTTGTACTGTGTGTGTGTGTGTGTGTGTGTGTGTGTTGCCTTGTAGTGAATTATAATGTTGTCATCTGTAAAGTCTATTCCAAGAGTCAGATCTCGTTCACTGCAGTAACCTTTCAATGCAATTATAAAAAGATAGTGAATATTTATTTGCTTAAAGTGAGAAAATAACTCTAAATACAACTACTGATTTTGTAAATAGATAATTGGTTGGAGTGTATAGTATAAAATGTAAAGGCCATCGATTAAAATAGGATTGACCAACATCCTTGAAATCACTGCCAAGTTAAAAATTGCTGTTTTATTTCATGTACATTTACTTTTAAATATTATTTTGCAAAGAGTTTTATAGAAGAGAA